>NW_028278760.1:0-59905 GCF_059751315.1 Micrasema longulum
TGTAGTAGCAGTTGTAGATTAAGAAATGTACATAATATCGACAAATTAAAATCAATTTACTTTGCATTAGCCCAATCCATATTACAGTAAGGAATAATCGGATGGGGTGGTGCTTTCAAAACAAATATTTTACCGGTGATAAAATATTTTTTTGGCCTTATATTAGCCATCGAGTCTTTAACACTCGTCTGGTTCTATATCACACACAGAACTGTATTCTTAACCCGCCTGGAAACAGACTCACTTCGCAAAAATTAGAAGATGGAAGAATAAAATAAATGTGGATGTTGAAACATAGGCAGAATAGAGAATGTTACGCAGTGTAGCCACTTTAACCTTGGGTGCTATTATGAATCTACTTGCGGAGGTAGAGAAAATCTCTACTTGATAATTTTTATTTTTTGTATGCAACTAGAATTTGCTTCATATATGCCCACACTGATGAAACCATTACACAGTTTGTAAAACTGACACTTAAACTAGCCAGTAACAGATAATACGCCTGTAAATGGCCAGACATCCATATCTGTTCTCACTAGGGAGAAAATCTAGACTGTCTACAAACATTTGGAAAAACTCAACACTGTTTATTAACCTAACTGGTATAAGTATAAAAATTAAAAAAGTCTTTTTTGTGCGTAGCCTAGTAGGTGAAATAATTCAGTCAGATGAATCTCACCCACACTAAAAAGGTTTCAGCTCTATAACTTCACAAAAATCAACAGATCAAAGAGTTAAAACCAGTCAACGACAGGTTATCAACCCAGTAAATGCCTTGACTTCCATACTCCCTTCTTAAAAATATTTTACCTCTCTGTTGAAACAAATTTAGAGTGTGTTATTATCGCTTGTTTTACAATTTCTTGTGTTTGTCAAAACAGAATAATATTTTAAAATCGTAATAAACAAAATTGTAGTTTCCAGTAAATATCCCTGTCAGAAATTCCCTTAGGAAGCTGTTTCGCGTAATATGACGTGAGATATTAATCTCTGGCTACGTCCCTGGAGTGCCGTCTCACTCTAACACGTACAAGTACTGTTGCTGACTCCCTCGGGTGGACGCCTGTCATAGGCTGACGGCGCAGGGGCGCAGCCGAGATTGACGTGTCAAATTACACATTTATTAGAAAAATAGTCGCTTAGCAAATTGACTAATAAAAATTCTACAAAATATTAGGAATTTTTTTTATTTGTTGATAAGATCACTGCTAGAATACTCATCATTCCATGTCCGCCCCTAGTTGGAGCATATGGTGTCCACTAAGATCCTCCATGATTCTCTATCGGCTGCCAGCTCTTGGGCATCCTCCTAAGTCATGTTCGCGTCTCGAGGTTCAGACATAAACCGCCGACTTACAGTCAGCAGTGGACGTCCAAGACATCGAGAACCTGATGCCTTGTAAAGTAGGCATGCGTGGTAAAGGCTCTCAGGAGACTTCCGCAGTACATGACCAAGCCGACCGTATCGCCTCCGCTTGATGACAGTTGTAACCGGAGTTTGCTGCGTCCGTTTTCTAATCACTTCATTCTTCACGAAATCAAACCAGCACACACCCAAAATTATTCTTAGACATCTGTTCTCAAAACTCAGTATTTTGCTGTTTTAAGCCCTGGTGAGATGCCACGATTCGCATCCGTAGAGGAAAATAGGTGTAATGAAACTAGAAAACTATTAGCACGTAATTAGCAGCAATAAAAAATTCATTTGTTATTTGAAAGCTGTTTAATCTGTTATCCTTTTTTATTATTATTATTTTCCATCTGCATCCACTGGTGTTGTGGGCATTAGACAAACGCTGTGGCGGAGTCGGTTAGACGTCAACTGTGAAGCTGGTACCGTGGGTTTGATTTCCGCCAGTTGCAAGAAAAAATCCAAGAAAGATTTTTTCTCAATTGGTCTGGGTGTTTTGGTGTTTTTTATTGATTTTTCTATATATACGCCCAATGGGCATTTTAAAGGACATGTATAAATAGAAGATTAATATCAAAGAAAGTAAAAAGACACAATGGTATATAATAGTAGACTTGGTAAGAGTGGAAGCGAGAGAGAGATGTTTATAATTGAATTTGATTCAGTGATCACATGAAAGAAGACAACTTGTTATCGAAGAAATCAAGACTGGTATGTTAGTTGGCAGATCTAAGAATTCTGTGCATAGGGGAATGAAAACCATAGTTAGTTCTATGGTTATCGGTATGAAAGAATAAGTATTTTCTGAGGTTTCTAGTTGGGATATTTAATTTTATTGAGCGCATCAAAGAGTGTTTCACTTCATTTTTATTTAAAATAGTACTTTACGTGTAGCTCATCATGACCATTTATATAAGGTGGAAGATTCAGGTCTCAGACCAGAAACAATGAAATTTAGCTTGGAAAAACTACCTTTTAAATCAATATTTTAATCAAAAGTGCACCCTACCAGGAATCAAACCAAAGACAAATATTAATTTCCATTCTAGGGGTTTTGATACTAGCCACTAAGGCCAAAACACTGGTCTAGGATTCTGGTTCGATTTCACGAAAAAATCTCTATTCTACATTGGCCCGGATACAGAATCCATCATACGCCTTACATAAAAACTTTTATGTAAACACAATTGAAAGCATTTTTGTGGATCATGTTGGAAATGCAATCTGAGACCGTATGCATGTTAGGCAAATGTACAAACCACTACGAGAAATTTCAATTAAATGAAACTAATTTGCGTACTTTCAAATTATTATATCAAAAATTGAGAAGTATCTGTCATACACCTTACATAAAATCTGTTAAGTAAAAACGCATAAATATAATTAGACTCCTCATCTTTTTCTTCAGCCTCTGCCCATCCACTTCTAAACGCCTCCTCCATTATTTTTCACCCCAAATGGTCTTGGGCTAATTACATCCTCGCTGTTGAAGCATGCTTCAAAATGTCGCCTCTCCAGCGCAGCTGGAGTCGTCCGGGGTTTCTGGTAGTGTTGCGAAGGCTGTCAATACAGAAGGCGTTTTGTCCATCCATCGTCTAGGCAGCAACAAACATGCCCAGCCTAGCTCCACCCAACGTTGCAACTCTTTCACTAATGCCTAACACTCCTGTTTTGATTCTTGTGATATCATTTTTATCATTTATTTATATAAACACTTTATATGCATATATGCATAAAGTCGGACAAATTGTCTTAAGGCAATTTCTTCCTACCTATCCAAACCGTTCAATTTGGGAAAATAAGTGGTATATGAACAGATTTGTTATAATATTTTCATTATAAAACAAAACATAAATATTCATGTATTTTAAGAAATATTATGGTAATTGATTAAATATCTACACTATACTATGAAGACAGAAGGAGGTAAAGAGGGAGGAAACGACGGAGGAGAAAGTGAAAACTAAAACATACAAGAAATTTCAATCATGATTTGAATGTGAATCAGGAAAGGGCGTCTGATATATACGGGTAGATTATTCCACAATTAAGCATGTACTAATGTGAAAATGGAGGCAAAAAAAATTAGAGCGGTGAATGGGTAATGAAAGGGTTCTCCCGTTACTAGAACTAAGAGATATCCAATGCTGTGATAGAACTCTCTCAGATAAACAGGCGAAGTGGGATTATTAAAAATATTGTGAATTAAGAATGTGAATGTTTCTTCTATGCCTGATACTGATCCAGTGTAGTTGCGCGCGATATTCGGTTGTGTGGTCAAATTTGCGAAGATTTAAGATATGTATACAAACGTAATGTTTGGTAGGCAAACGTATTAATCACTACACCGCGAGGAGGAAACGTCAATTAAACGAAAATAATTACCAATTGCTGGATTTTCAATTATTATGTCAAAAATTGCGACGTTTGAAATTATATCGCTTGCATTGCATAAGCTTCATACAATTAACGCACAACGGGAAGTTCTAACGACTATGTGTTTTATTCGGAATTAGCATTGAAATTCGACATCCCAGTTCGTTGGTAATCCCTGGCTTGCATACAAAGCACACAGTTCACGTAAATTGCAATTCAAATCGAGTGCAAAATGAACTTCATTACGACCCACGAGTGTGAATAGCCAGGGTTCAGGGGTTGTCATTTAAAGTTTTGAAAAATATTTCATGTATATATATTTAAATAGAACGTTTAATCATTATTCTCTTTCCGTACTTGATATATACCGCAACGTGATTTATTACATTTATGAAGATATTGACGTTATTAGATGCAATGTGTACTAGCTACTGGGGCGAATTCTCCTAATAACCGATTATTTGCAGCTTACCGTATTTTTTGACATTTCAAATAATGTTTCATGTTCCATAATTATTATGAAAAAATACGTCACGAGTCACAGTTTGCATTTCTTGCGTTAGTAAATTTACGTCCTATTTATTATTTTTATTTGTTTATTTTTCCATCCATATATTTACATAGAATTTTAATTACAAAAATACACTTTAAACAATACATCTTAAAATTAAGCTATAACATAATTTGGAAAAAAATGCCCACAAAGACTTCAGCGTCTGAGCGTGAGCCATTCCTTTTTTAATGATTTAAGAGTTTATAGCATATGAATATGGTATAAAAAACCACGAGGAAAGAAAGAAGAAAAAACCAAACAAGATTAACATTCGCTGATGGAACAAAAGACAGGATTTATAAAAACTTTAAAACTTCATTCCATACAGCAAGCCAGTGCGCCTCTATTGGCCGCAATTATTACTAGTATATACACGAGCTTGCGCGGCCAAAGATAAAACATGAATTTAATTACGACTTTAAACCCCAAATTTTAGATTTACGTTAGAAAAATTACGCTTAAGCTAGGGTTTCCTAGGACAGCGGTGACCGTATCTTAGCGGCCGTAGTGAACGGTGATGCAGTGGACAGCCGTCGTTACGGTGACTAGAGAGTGGTTTCCCAGGAAAACGGTGTTGATAACATTTAACAACACCGTTTTCCTAAGAAACCACTCTATAGTCACCGTTACGACGGCTGTCCACCGCATCACCGTTCACTACGGCCGTTAAGATACGGTCACCGCTGTCCTAGGAAACCCTAGTTTTACCATTACTGTTAAATCTTGCAGCAATTTAGTCTTTCAACACTTCTTCATAGGGGATATTATTCTTTAAAATAAAACTATCTGACTTAAGACCGTGCAAGGGAGGTAGCATTATACGCACCCGTAATATGTGAGAAAGAAATAACGAGTATATTATGCCTTGATAAGGAAATTAGATTAAGATAATCCTTGGCAAGTCCTGCTCGGTGGTTTGAAACATTGAGGAATATTTGAAAATAATTTTAAGTAAAATCAATCATATTACAAACTGGCATTTTAATCCTTAATATTAGCGTATCAGTATATTTCCCATGGAGGGTTTGAAAAACAAAGATTCGCTAAAAAAATAAATATTTACCTGAGTTATAAAATGTTTTTATGTATAAGTTGGAAGTTTAATTATAGACGGACGGACGTCGAGAACCTGATGCCTTGTAAAGTAGGCAAGCATGGTTAAAGCTTTCAGGAGACATCCGCAGTACATGGCCGAGCCAACCGTACCACGAAATAGTCGTGCGGATGAATCATTCGCTAGGGTTGGGGTTCGAGTCTCGCGGGTTCAAGTTTTTAAAAATTTTATTAAATTTTTTTGTTAATCAAATATTTGAGTTACATTAGAAAATATTTTAACTAAATCTATTAGCCGCTAGCGCCATTTGTTATGGATTATTTATCAAATAGAAAATAGCCTTTTTTTTATACTACCCCTATAAGAAAATATCAGAATTTTCGCAGCTTACAAATCTTAAAACTCACCGCTCGCACTGCTAGTCACACATCACCGTGAAGGGAGAGTTGAAAAGCCAGTGGACTTCCTCGTTGATTAGATTTTAAGCATAAAATGCTGACGAACTGTCAGTCGTGATTTTTATTTCAGTTTCGTATCCCTGGCTGCACCCCTGGCGGCTAAACGTAGTGGCTGAGTCCCTAATATTGACTAAACATGACAATCCTGTACTTGCGTCATACCGTACAGCAGTACATTATACATGGGTAGACACGGTGGTACCTGGACTAGAGGGAATAGTACAATAATGCACTTCCATTAATAGATTCACGTAATAGGAATTAATTTATTAACCCTCAGGGGTGCAGCCAGAATCAACAATCCAATTCAATGAAATTTAAGATAAAATTTAAAACACAAATTTTAAGCATCGATATTTGTGATGATGATTCGCATGATCTAAGTTTGTTGAAACAGAGAGGGAAAACACTTTTGAGATGGGATTATGGAAGTCTAGGTACTTTTTAGGATTTATTTATTTATATATACGCCCAATGGGCATTTTTAAGGACATATTTGTGCATAGAAAATTATTATAAGGAAAGTAAAAAGACACCATTGTATGTAGTAGACTCGGTGAGAGTGGAAGCGGGAGAGAGGTGTTTATAATTTAATTTGATTCAGTGATCGTTTGAAAGAAGACAACTTGTTATTAAAGAAATCAAGACTGGTATGTTTGTTGGCAGACCTGAGAATTCTGGGCATAGGGGAATGAAAACCATAGGTATTTCTATGGTTATCGGTATGAAACAGTAAGTTTTGTCTTTTTCCAAAAAGTCATACTTAAAAAAAGATTTTAAAAAATGTAATCTCAAAATGTAGTAAATCCTTAATTTCTCGGACAAGCAGACCCTCCACAACCCCCCACTTCTTTTCTACCCAGCTGCTTCACTTACCCGCGTCTGGTGCGTATCGGTTCGTTAGTCAAATACACTTTATCCCATTTTTTGTTGAGGAGGGGTAGGGGTTTGCGGAAGTGATCCTAGTCAGAGAAATCAAAGATTTACTCTATTTTGAGTTTATAATTATTATTATTTTTTAAACGACTAAGGAATAAGGAATGTTCCTCTGAAGTTTTACGGTCTGACTCTGAAAAACCGTGTATAATAAGCTAATAAAAATATGAAAGGAAAGCAGATTAGAAATGTTTTTTTTATGTTCCGCTATTCTGTCTTATATGCTATTGATATGGGTTTAAGTTAAGTATATATTTGTTTTTTTTCTTCGACCACTATTTTTTGTTTTATGTTGTTTTTATACACGGGTGTTTTGTTCAGAAAACAAAAATGTCAGAGTTAAAACCGTATCTAACAAAGCAATTTTTTCGATAAACAAATCTCCGAATGTGTGGCATAAAATATTAGCATAATTATATTCGCAAAATCTCTTCCTCTATATGAGAGGTGACAGGCTGACAGGTATACAATGGACATTCATGATTTATACTGTTTTTACTGTCTGCATATTAAATTATATTATAGTTTATGTATGCTTGTATTCAAACAGTCTACGATTATTTTTATAAAACGTAATAAATTTTAAATATGCAGCAATTTTAGTCCGTCGAAGTATACGAGTACATCTTAACTCATTGTGAAATTTTATTTATTTCTTCAGAAGACAAATTTATGTACATTATTCTTTTACTTATTATTAATGGTGGGGGTTAGAGCTATGCAAGCTCCTGACCAAGCAAGCAAGCCCTCCAAACCCAGGTCTATAAAAGCCTGGCTACCGTGTGGAAGGCGAGAGTTCTCATTTTTGCTAAATCTCCCCCTCCAAGCCCAGATCCGTAAAGTATCGGGCTATTAGGTAGGGGGCGAGATCTTTAACATCCTCAGGTTTAACCAGAGTCCCCCGAGGATTAGGCTCCTTTTATGATATAAAGCATCACATTCACAAAGAATGTGTACAGCTAGCCCACCACATACCGCACACCGCATCCGAGGACATAAGTCTCCTTGGCGGTGCCCACATACACGGAAAATTTGCTCGTTGTCAAACGAGAAAAGCTGCCCGAAGGAGCTCTTTGAAATCTGGTAGCCTTAGCGTCTTTGTGCTGAAAGAAAGTAATCCAGAAGTACATAGTATGTACTTGATTGGATTGAAAAGAGAGGGAAGTGAATTCTTCACTGACTGGGATTAAATTGATTGGACATGATCAATTCGCCGAAATGATGACAAAACTTTTTAAAAGCCTCGAAATTCTTTTTGGAAGCCACCAGATCTGTATATCCGACAGGACCTATAACAGGGCCACGGATAGTAGCGAGAAGCTCCATTCGGTAATCATAGAGAAGGGGAGAGGGACAAGACCACAGGATGTGTTCAGGAGATTGGTTAGGATATCCGCAGCAGCAAGAAGGGGAGTCAATAATATTAAAAACAAATAATCTTTGATTAAATTTACCATGACCTGATAAAAACTGCGTAGTCCAGTGATCGGGGATAACCCAAGAAAATTCTAAGCGCTGACGGATTGAAGGAAAAAAAAGAAAGGTAACTCTCCATGAAGGGGAAGATTCCCATCGCGATTGCCAAGCATCAAGAAGAGCATTTAAAGTCTTTTTTTATATTCTATTGAAACATTCCTTCAGTTGGGAGTAGAGGGACGCCACCAATAACAGAGGAACGCCTTCTTTTTAGGTGGAAATTTGCAGATCGTCGCTGAACCTCCAAATCTAAAGTAAACAAGCCCGTTGGAACCGGGAGTACATCCGTTGAGCGTGTCCTATATGCTCTAGAAAGAGCCAGAAGAGGTTGGTAGAATGTGTACAGGTGTTTCCTCATCTGCACTGAAGAACCTACATCTAGAAGTTTCGGAAAGGTTCACTCTAGCAAGGTGTTTGTTCAATCTTTATGTCCATCATTTAAAAAGAAATACTGTTGGGGCGCGATATAGACAAACAAGGTATTATATTGTGGGGGTATCTACTGGCGCGTAGTATTTAAATATGTTTTTAAGTATGTACGCTGAAAAAAAGACGTAAAGTTTAATGTTTAACCCTACGATACCATATTGTAACAAAGATGGTACAATTGAGTAATAAGATATTTTTAAATTATTGATTTTTAAAATATTCCTTAATCTAATAAATACGTATTTACATTTTCTAGTTCGTTTAACTAGTTCACTAATATGGTCTTTCCATTTTAAGTTTTGGTCTATGTATACACCGAGATATTTAATTTTATCTGTTGTATCAAGTACTGAACATGTAAGATCGCAGTTAGTTTTGTTGCAATTGCTTTGGTGAATAATTAATTTTACTACTGAATCTAAATTTGTTTTTTTATTAAAAAATTGGAATGATTTTTGTCTTTTCCGTATTGAAAGGGGTGGTTTATACGCCAATATAATATTAAACCCTCTTAAAATAGTACAAAGATTGATTTTAAAAGTGATTCTAAAGAAACCCTCAACATTCAATACGGAAAATCTATTGAAAATATTTAAGGTTCATACAGTAGACACTGTTTATAAAATAAATTCTATTGTACAAATATATAAAGAATATAAAGTAAAAGAATTTGAGATGAATAAGTCACTCAGATACCAACATAATACACACAAGTCATGGTTAAAATAGCAAATAAAATAAAATAGGTCAAAGGCGTAAAAAATTATAATAATCTTCCCAAAGAACTAAAAACTATTAAAAATAATATATCAATAAATACATTTAAAGTAAATCTTAAGAAATGTTTTGAACACGTGAAAAACCTACATTAAATTTTAATTAGTATGAATGTATTATTGTTTTATGTTTTTTCTTTATACAACCAATGTTTTTATTTTTTTCTCATGTAGTCGTATTTAAAATTATATAAACTCTTATAATAAACAACTACAACAGTGTAAGTCACTCTCCAAGCACAAGAGTTAGTCTCTTTTTTGGAGAGTTACAGTGATAACATTTACTAGATGTGTAAAAGTAGATATGCATAAAATATTTTTAAAAGCATGTATCTTTCATGAAATTTATTAATAAAAAAAATGTAAACAAACATTTATTTTCTATCCATATTAATATTATAAATGCGATGGTGTGTTAGTCATTTTTTTTGTGTTTCCTTCACAGCGCCACGGATTGACCAATCGACTTGATTTTTCGCATAGGGATAGCCGGAGAGTAAAGAAGTAAAACGGTGTACTTATTTTTAGGACACACAAAAGAACTATAATTTGAAAGAAACTTAATAATATGCAACTAATTATTCTAAATAAAAAACTTATTGTAATAGAACGGTCAGATGCGTCAATTAGTCGCGACACTCAATGTCTTCATTACCATGGCGAATCGTGTCCAATGCTGGTATTATCAATCTATGGTGGGATGGGGCATAATGACCCATCTTTATGGCCATTATTATGGTGTTACTGTGACAATTACATCCAGGATGACAATTAGGGTAGTAACCCATAATTAAAATGACACCCTTCGTTTGAATTAATTTATAGCAATTAATAATCATATAATCAAGGAATGAAGAACCATTTAAAAAATATTTTTATGTAAATTAAGTAATAATTTCATTACTACAGTGAAAAAATTACGTACCCACTATTGTGGGTTAAAATATTTTTTAATATTAAATTTTTAACACCCGGCATGCAACGACGATATAAACCTTCTAAATGTCATTGGTACCAATATTCAATACAGGAAATCCGTAAAAAATCTAGGAGTACAAATGGACGAACATCTCTGCTGGCGAGCTCGTACTAATGAATTAAGCCGCAAAATATTTTTCAGTCTACACTCACTTAGAAGGTTGCAAAAATTCTTACCCATTAATACTAAATGCACTCTCGTACAAGCATTTCTACTACTCATTAGATTACGCTGATGTTTCCATGACTGATTTAAGCTGTGAGCAACTCGATAAACTTGAACGACTTCAGAAAACATGCGTAAAGCAAATTTTTGGTTTAAGGAAATATGACCACATTTCTGACGATCGTAGGCAGCTGGAATGGCTTAAAATTAGACAGCGGAGAGACTAACTCACTCCCTGTCACTTCTGTTCAATGTACTTTATACTCCTAACGCTCCTATATACCTGCGTGAAAAAATTTAACGCTTATCAGTTAATGGTTTACCTCTTCGTTCTAATTCTCAAGGCACTCTCTTAATACCCATTCACAATTCCTCTTTCTTCTCTTACTCATAAAGTGACCATGCGGCTCGACTGTGGAAACATCTACCATCCACCATCAAAGATACTACAGTATCTCTGTTTTTAAATCACGTTAGAAGAATAATCTCCTTTCTCTTCCTCAATTTCTCCTCCTTTCCTCTTTTTTACTTTTTCCTATTGAGAGATAGTTTTGATTTAAGGTTATGTATACACAAATAATTTTATTTCTATTTTTATATATCTTAAGCTTTTTGGTATTTATTTTCTATTGAATATGTTCTGTAACTTGAATTATAAAAATGAAACTATTATTTTATTGGTTGGTTGGAAGAAATTATCATTTGGTAATAAGCCCGCCAATGTACAAATAACATTATATACAAAAAGTTAAATAAAAAAAAAAAATAAAAGTAAATGTGGAGCTACAGGAGGATATTAAAAATCTCCTGGGTGGATAGAGTCCGAAACGATGACGTTCTCCGACGGATGGAAAAAGATAAAGAGGTACTGAAGACCACGAATAAAAGAAAACTCGAGTACTTTGGGCATGTAATGAGGGGCGAAAAATATAACATTTTGAAGGTCATTCTACAAGGGAGGATTGAAGAAAGACGCAGATCAGGTAGAAGGAGCATCTCTCGGCTAAAGAACTGTTTTCAATTTTTTTTATTCGTATATATGTTTATTACAAAATGGAATATAAGAATTCATACATATAAAAATAATTAAAATAATAAGGTAAACTTAGGTAAAAAAAAATAACACATAAGTATACAAAATATCCAGAGAGTAATATGTTAAAAAAGTATTAGAATCTTGTAACGAAAAACTCCCGCAGAGACGTAAAAATTTCAGTGTCCAAGTAATATTGTTTAACGTAGAGATAGCACTTCTAACAGGCATAACCATAGGCAGGTTGGTCCAGTATATTGGAATGTGAAACAGTCTTTGCTGACGTAGTCTAAGGTAATTATCCGGAATATAAAAGCTTTTTTCAATTTTAAACATTTTCGAAGTTCTGCGACCTTCTTAATGCGAGTCGGGTGATTTTTAATTATTTGTTTAAATAACATCTGAAATGTTATATGTTTGTCTGTGTTTTAATTAATTGTGATAAAAAAGAAACACGAATAAACTATTCAATTCGTTTGTAACTTCTCTTCTTCCTAATTTTGATTTCTTTTTCAAGCGGTTTTCGCCGTGTTCTCGATTACGCTGACAGTAGTCTCGATTTGACTTTGACGTTTGTTTGTGTTGTTATGAAAGTTACTACGCACGCGCACATATCAGTGTTGACTGTTCCAAAAAATTAAGCATGAAATAACACGTGAATTGTTATTCTAGGTAATAAATATTTTTATAAGTAAGATTTTTTTACATCGGTTATAAATAGTTAAACTGGGAATAATTATTTCTTATTAAAAACCTGGTATAAGGAAATCTAATAAGTAAGGCCTAAATAAACACCTCGCTAGAATAAACCTTTCTGAAACATCTAGATGTAGGTTCTGTAATGCAGATGATAAAATACCTTTACACACGTTATTCGAATGAGATGCCTGATATTACAAAAGAGGCGGCATCTTCCTTGGACCTTAGGTAAAACCCGAAGATGTGAGAGCACTTGCTCCCTACCTAACAGCCCGATACTTTAAGGACTGGAGCTTGGATGAGGGGATTTAGCAATAGATATGAAAGCAATTGCACTCTAATTAATTAATTAATTAATTATGGATAACTTATATAGCGCCATTTTCGTAATAAAATACCTCAAGGGCGCTTTACATGGTGATTCTATTGTTAAGTTAATTTAATAGAATCTTTTAAATTTGTAATTTAATTAAAATAATTTCTTTTGTTGTCACGTGCTACGGATTTATTCAAATGATTTAGAGAACAAGTGGGTTTTAAGTTTTTTCCGAAACATCACTTCACTTTCATAGCCTCGCACCTCTGCTGGGAGAGCATTCCATGCCATAGGGCCTGCGACCGCAAATGCGCGTTCACCAAATTTAGTGCGCTGTTTGCGTAGAGGTATAATAACTTTTCCTCTCGCCGTAGACGTAGCTGATCTAAGCGTGAGACGCCTGTCAGCTAGTTCATCTGGAATGCATAGTTCCCTTAGATATTCCGGAGCCGAGTTGTGCAGTGACTTATACATAAGTCAACAGAGTTTGTATTCGACCCTCTGTGGAAAACGTGGCCATAGCTTGGCTCTTCAAGGTCTCGGGGGGCGATAATTAATTTACGGTGGCCTGTCACGAAAGATCTACAAAGGTCGCAGTGACGCCAGGAGCTCGTTTTGAACTGATCACCATTTGAGGAAGCGAAATTCTAAATGGGAGCCTGTGGAAACGCCCGAAAAGCTCTAACAACGCTTCTCCAAGCCACTGCAGAATGGATCCACTCACCCTTGTTCAAGCGGTGGCTGCAAATGCTGAGACCACCGAAAGGACATATAATGAAATTTGTTTTATGTTGTTTCATTTGTGTAAAAATCCTATAATTTTTTTTCATTTCTATTTTTGTTTGTTTTTTTTTTTTTGCTTCTGTACTTTTACTCTACCATTTTACTGGAATAAAAATGATTATTATCTGTTTTTTAATTGTTCAATAACACAACTTTATTATAATAAATATATTTTAATAGCAAAACTCTGCATAAGGTGTCCACTGAAGATATATCATAAAATAAAATAATGGGTATAAGAATTCTTTGAAGCAATCAAAATATAAAACATATATGCAATAATAAATTACAACAGGGATGGAGAATACCTTAGAAAAGGGAATATGGAAGTCTAGGCATCTACAGGGCTTATGACTTGTCATTGGCTGGTTTAAGTGGCCACTTTACACACAGTGTAACATTCACCATTTTGCCTATGTTTTTTACTTTTTTTACTTTTTTTTTGCACTACAACAGGCCAGGTGGCCTAATTACAGTGGTGAATTACATCACAGTGCACCCAGGCTTGAGAAAAATCATATTTTAATTTTTGTGTTCTCACCGGGAATCGAACCCGGAACCTTCCGTGCGTGAGTCAAGCGTCTTGACCACTACACCACGGAGGCCGCCGTTTGTTTAAACATCCATATTTCTTCATTTCTTCCATTTGTTGATTTTAGTCAAGTTAAAGAGCTAAAACATTTATTGTTGTGAAGAGATTCTTCTGACTGAGTAATTTTACATACTAGGCAACGCCTGAAAACAATTTTCCAATTTTTAAACTTCTTCTTGGACCAGTTGGTTTTTATTACAATATTTGAGTTTGTCCAAATGTTTGCCGACATTCAATCCTTTGTCTACAAACATTTGGACAAACTCAAATATTGTAATATATGCAATATTTAAAATACTTCAGAAGAAAATTGCGAATATTAAAAATATGGCGATAGACACTCATGTCCGTATTTTATAAATAAACTCTTTAATCGTTTCCATATATTATTATCGCATTTAAGCGATATCCGCCGATAGCGACACTCCGAAGACGTGATGTGAATGTCAATCGAAACTACAATCGGATATTTATTTAAATAAAATAAAGATAGTTAATATAAGTGCTGCAATATAAAATTTTATTTTATGTTTGTTGTTATATTTATGTTTATTGTTATATTTATGTTTATTGTTATATTTTTGTTTATATTTATGTTCATGTTTATATGTTTATATGGTAGAATTGGCTCTGCACTTTATAGCCATTTTACTGGAATAAAAATTTAAATAAATAAATATAACATATAATAATAGATTGTGTCGCAAACATCACCAGTTGCATCCAGGAGAGTAGGAGACCCATCGCCAGCCAGCACTCTCGCCTCCTCCCACGTCAATCCAGCGCCCCTTGGTTCCGCCGAATAAAAACGAAAGATCGTCATCGACAGCCTTCCAGGACGGCGAGAGCCCGCATGTTTAAAGAAGAGGCAACTTGGGTTTAGGTTCTCCCGAGGCATGCGCGGCACGCGTCCGAGCCGGGTCCACCGCCGCATCCTCAAGACGCTCGTCACAGGAGGCTGCTGCGTCCGTTCTCGGACTTCAATGTTAGTTGTAAAATCGAACCACCTTATACCTAATATTCTCCTTAAGCACTTACTCCCAAATCTCAGAAGTTTGGTGTTCTGAGCTTTGGTAAGGTGCCAGGATTCGCACCCATATAGAAGTACTGGCATTATAAAAGAGTTGAATAATCGGCATTTAGTTTTTTTTTTTAAATGGAAAAAACATACAGTACAATTACACAGTTTTATAGTAAATACAGTTAGGCTTAATTCTAATTGACCAGTGAAGTTTCCATATTAGGTATATAATTGTTATATGTAATCTTAATTATATTATCTAAGGTTATAAATTAACTATTTTCTATGCAAAAAATAAGAAAAAAAACATAAATGAAATTAGTTTAAAAATTAAAACCAAGTTAAAAAGTTATTTTTAAAAGTTTGTATTGTCGGAATAATCGGCGCGCGTGCATGAGAAGATGTATGAATGTAGAGTAAGCGAGATCTGTATGCAAAGATATAGTGATGTGGCGTTCTATCCTCCCTGCTTACCCTTACGGGGAAATGGCGTGATTGTTTATTGTTGTTGTTGTATATCTTACTACTAACGTATTTACAAAAATGGAAATAATATAAAAGCAATTAAAAGGTAGGAACTAAAATAAATAATAAAAAAACATGCTTAAATGCAAAAAAAAAAACATTTTCGAAATGAATAAAATTTAAAAAAGTAACAATGAGAAGAAACTTTAAAAGAAATAAAAGACAATAAATTTGAATTACTTTAAAAAACATCTTCAAAAATAATGACACACGTAAGAAAAGCAATATATAATTTTTAGAAGCAATTCTAAAAGTAATTGTAAAACTATTTTTAAAGTATAAAAAACGTGTCAAGCGTAGTTGAGAAAAAAGAAAAGATAACAAGTTTATTAAGTAATTTTTAAATTTGAAAAATATCACATTTTGATTGAGTATATACTAGAGTTCAACACGCATCATAGAGATGCGAGCTCTTTGTGCGTGCTTCCATTCCCAGTTTTGTGAACTTTCGAGTATTTAAATAATCTGAGTCTTTTCGATTCAGGTTAAATTGCCTGGTTGATGAATAAACGCGATTTTTTTAAAATAAATAAAAAAATCATTTTTTTCAGTCTATCAAATAAGTTTATTGATACCGATAAGCGTTTTGTGTAACATTATGCAGAAAACTGGTCCAATTATTTATCCTTAGATTTGCTACGTAATCGTGTATGCTAATGCCATAAGTATGCATAGAAATATCGAGAAACATCTTTATCAAAACACTCGTGGTCATTTTGAAATTAGTCTCAATAAACCATAATGCGGAGTAATTTCCTCGTAATCCGCGCCGGGATATGCAGATAAATGCATGCAAATTACGAGAGGCGACTTATCGAGAACTTAAATTAGTAATGGCTACAGCTTCGTACCTTGCGGTACGCCGTGAGTAACATTCCGCAACATCTATGAAGAGTGGCAAAGTACGTGAAAATTATACGAATGAAGGTTCTCATATTTGCGTGTCAAATGAATTACAAATACTTACATATATGCAGATAATATTTTGTAATACCATGATACTGTGCATACAATTGTTAATTCTAAAAGAACCACAAAATTTGGGAAAAACAAGCATTTATGTATGCTAATATTATAAGTATTCATAGAAATATCGAGAAACATATTATCAAACTCGTGGTTATTTTAAAATTATATTCCATAAAACTATAATGCGGACATTCCGCAACTTCTATGAAGAGTGAAAAAGTATGTGAAAATTATACGAATAAAGGTTATCATATTTGCGTGTCAAATGAATTACAAATACTTACATATATGCAGATAATATTTTGCAATACCATGATACTGTGCATATGATCGTTAATTCTGATTTTTAAATTTATGTTGTTGATATATACTCATCTTCTTTTTTATACCAACTTTAATTCTAAACACTGTTCTATATTTTATTGCTTTATATTGTATTTTTTTAAATTTTATGTTGTTTATATACTCATGTTTTATATAACTTCCATGTATGTAAAAGCCTTATGCGCTTGAAAAATCAATAAAATAAAATTAAGAAACAAAATTCTAAAAGAACCACAAAATTAGGGAAAAACCAGCATTAATGTATGCTAATACTATAATTTGGTCTTTTGGTCTATATAAATTGGTAATGTTTTTTTATGATTATTTTAGTTCATATTGTTATTTATGTTAATAATACTTACGTTAATTAGATTGAATTATGTTTTTTTTATTAAAACTATTATGTTACCTTTGTTAAATTACAATTTTAAGGCATGTTTCACATTTTGTAAAATGTTTCCCTCGGCACGGGACACCCCAGTGAGGGATCATTATTCTGTATAAAAAAATAATACAAACAATGTAAAAGTATAAATAAATAAATATGTATTCATAGAAATATCTTTATCAAAACACTCGTGGTCATTTTCAATAGTTTTCATACTTTTGGTACACTCTCTAAACACATAATAAACCAGCCAATGACAGGTCATAAGCCCTGTAAATGCTTAGACTTCCATATTCCCTTATTTAAGGTATTCTCCATCCCTGTTGTAATTTGTTAACATAATAAGCGATAAAATTAAAGATAGAAGTCAAAGTCTTCCACATTTATCATATATGTACATAAAAGTAACAAATAAAAACATATTTTTACCTATGTAGCCCGATTCACTTATCAATCCGTGCGCAAGGGTGAAATAATTATATTAAATAATATAAAAGATATAGTATATGGGATTTAGAAAATGTTTATTGATTTAACTTGTAGAGTAGACAATAGAAATGATTGTCTATGTCTGAACGAGGCAGCTATCAGATTGTCTACGGTCTGAAGTTATTAATTGCGGCTAACTAAAGCTGAAAATCTAGTTTCGTTGGAATATTAAATTGAAGCAGATATTGTAATCACACATATCAACCTCCACATTGCTAAATAATTTTTATTTATGTACATATACGCCCGAGTGTATAAAAAGGACCATATGATATAGTAATATGTAGAGAGAGAAAAAATTAGAAAAATAAAGACAAAACCATTAATATTTCAATAATTCTGCCGCAATTTGCACATTGAATGATACACTATAGTACTTAAAATATAGCTTGATTAAAATGACAGCTGCCAAACTAATGTCACTAGTGATGGGACTGATCACTGATCGTGTACCGATCAAATTAATTTTATCAGTGTTTTCACGCGAACATAAAACTCTGTTTCCGAAAATTGATATAAAAACCCCAAAACAAGCCTATTATTGTGTGTTCAAGACAAATATTTACCAAAAAATAAAACATTAAATACTTTTTTTCATAAACAGAAACAAATTAATTATTTTTTTATTCGATCAATTTACATTAATCAATTTGTCCCATCTCATTATTGCAAAATGACGTAACCTTGTAAGAACGTCGTTAATAACAACAATGATTGATTATGTCCAAATGCTTGCAGACTGGCTGGATTTCCTCCCTAGGGAGTTGTTCATATTTAAATTTATTTCAACAGAGAGGGAAAAATTTTGAGAAGGGGATATGGAAGTCTAGGCATTTACAGGGCTTATGACCTGTCATTGGCTGGTTTAAGGGGCCACTTTACACACTGTGTAACATTCACCACTCTGCCCATGTTTGAACATCCACATTTCCTCAAATCTTCCATCTGTTGACTTTTGTGAAGTAAAAGAGCTGAAACCTTTATCACGTGGGTGGGATTCATCCGGCTGAATCAAATCACCTACTAGGCAAGCTCTTTTACTTCACAAAAGTCAACAGATGGAAGATTTGAGGAAATGTGGATGTTCAAACATGGGCAGAATGGTGAATGTTACACAGTGTGTAAAGTGGCCACTTAAACCAGCCAATGACAGGTCATAAGCCCTGTAAATGCCTAGACTTCCATATCCCCTTCTCAAAATTTTTCCCTCTCTGTTGAAATAAATTTAAACGTCGTTAATAATTTATACAAAATACTAGCGAACCCGACCGACGTTATCCAGCCCGAACGTTGGCTTGCCTGCTATTAGCTTAAAAAAGATTTTTCATTGATAAATAGGTACCTATAGTCCTTAAAATGTAACATGATTAGAATGACAGTTTTCAGAAAAAATGACGACATAACTTTGTAGTAACGTCAAAGGAGTTATTTATATTGACACACGAAAAATCATTTGTATCTGGCGTGTTAATTTATTTTTTAATACAATGCTTGAAACGTAAATCAACATTAATATATAAAATCAGCATTAAAACTAAAAGAAAACTAAAATAAACCTAATTATTAGCGACGTTCTTATAAGGTTACATCATTTTGCAAAATCGTTAGAGATGAGACTAATTGATCGAATAAAAAAATATTCGTTTGATGTTGTTCATGAAAAAGGTATAAATGTCTCATTTTTTGGTGAAAAATTATGTTAAACACACTATAATAGGCTTGTTTTTAATATCAATTTTCGGAAACAGAGTTTCATGATTGCATGAAATAACTGATAAAATCGATTTGGTCAGTGATCAGTAATTTCCCATCACTAATGAAATTAGTTTGACAGCTGTCATTCTAATCAAGCTATGTTTTTAGCTATGTTTATAATTGAATTCCAAAACTAAAAATTATTTATACTCAAATATTGAATTTTAGTAGGTACTGAGGTACTTGCTTATGGTTGAATTCCATAACATAAAATAATTCATTTTCAAATATAGAATTCTTGTTGCATATGTCAAACTCGACTCTTCTCGCCAACAGGGGTGCACTTAATTGATGAATGCGATATTCAAAAATGTATTGAATGTCAGTTGATATTGTTTAAGTACTACCGAAAATCCAGTAAAAAGAAATAAATGGGAAAAAATTATAAGGAATGTGAGGAAAGAATCTAATTGAGGTTTATAAAAAGCGTTTGTGTTTGTGTTCATAAAAATGTTGTTTGTAAACATTAAAAAACAAACATTTTTTAAACACAAAACGACAACATTCTTTAATTTGTTTTTGTACGTGCATTCTTGTCGAATGAATAAAAGATGTATGGTTCTAACTTTTTTCTACATATTAGATTGAAGATTTTAATATCTATTTTAAAATCTACAAAGATCTATATTTTTCTGAAAACCGCACGTAAATCGGTTAAGCCGTTTAGGAAGAGTTCGGTGACATCACACGTACAGAGGAATTATATATATATGTCTTATCTTTATATATATATAAAGATAAGACATTGTTTAAAAAAAAATCTAATATTTGTGAAATAATTTTCTCCTTAGTGCAAAGTTACTACTATGCTCTATTTTTTATAAATTTATTGATATCATTCTAACTTTGCTAGAATTCCACTCGTCCATGCGCTTTGTAGCTGCACGATGATTGATTATCTAGCTTTCATATACCAACTTAAAAATACCTAAATTTTATAAATGGGGTCTAGAATTCCAATCGTCTATACGCTTAGTAGCTGCAAGACGTGTTGTAATCTTACTCCTTTTTATTATTCATATTATTTTTATTTTTTTTTAGTATCATTAATACACTAAATTTATTTGTCAATTTTTGAAATGTGTAAATGGGGGCTAAATTTCTAACTGTCTATGCGCTCTGTAGCTGCAAGACGTTCTGTAATCTAGCTCCTATCTGTTATAATTTTTTATTGATCTTAATTGAAAACGAGGAACTAGAATCCCAACCGTCCATGCGCTCTGTAGCTGCAAGACGTACTGGGATATTTATTAATTGTACAGCGCCCTTGAGGTGATTTTCACAAAAATGCCGCTATATAAATTATCCAACTATATATACATATATAAAGTGTGGAGAATGCTCCATTTGTTTCTGCGCACAGACAATGCTCTAAATTTATTAGAAACGCAATGAAATGATTTTATGCCGACAGCCAGTATAGTTTAGTGGGTAATATAATTGACTAACACGCACAAGGTCGCGGGTTCGGCTCCCACACGTCTCATGTTAAAACGCAAATGTGTAAAACAATTCATATTTGACTTGTAAAATTTTGTAAAATACGATAAGACAGCATAATACCAGTTTTCCGTGTCCGGGTGAATCGAGAATACAGTTCAGTCTCCGAAATAGAACCAGTAGCTCAATCACAAATAACTATCGACGTGCTAATGCGCGACGTCGAGACGTGATAACAAGTTTTCACCATGGTTGTTTATCGTATTCGCGATCACAATGCAACATCCGTGAACACCTTATATTAAATGTCAAAATATTTACGTTTTGCGACGTATAATCCTGCTGCGCAATCACATATTTGAATATCACCAGTGTAAATATTCCATAACTACCGTTTTTATTTATTTATTATTTATTATTCATTATTCGTTGTTCGTTGTTCGTTATTCGTTATTCGTTATTCGTTATTCGTTGTTCATTGTTCGTTATTCGTTGTTCGTTGTTTGTTGTTCGTTATTCGTTATTCGTTATTCGCAATTCGTTATTCGTTAATCGTTATTCGATATTCGTTATTCGTTATTCTTATTTGTTATTCGTTGTTCGTTGTTCGTTGTTCGTTGTTCGTTATTCGTTATTCGCAATTCGTTATTCTTTATTCGTTTATCGTTATTCGATATTCGTTATTCGTTATTCTTTATTTGTTATTCTTGAAAGTGGTCATGTGAAAAGTCGGAATAATCGACGTGCGTGCATGAGAAGATGTATGAATGTGAAGGAAGCAAAGGAAGTGTGCCAGGACAGAGTGGTGTGGCGTTCTATCCTCTCTGCCTACCCCTCTGGGGAAATGGCGTGATGGTTAGTTAGTTAGTTAGTTAGTTAGTTATTTGTTATTCATTATTCTTTATTCGTTATTCGTTATTCGTTATTCTTTATTCGTTATTCGTTATTCATTATTCGTTATTCGTTATTCGTTATTCGTTATTCGTTATTCGTTATTCGTTATTCGTTATTCGTTATTCGTTATTCGTTATTCGTTATTCGTTATTCGTTATTCGTTATTCGTTATTCATTATTCGTTATTCGTTATTCGTTATTCGTTATTCGTTATTCGTTAATCGTTAATCGTTATTCGTTATTCGTTATTCGTTGCTTGTTATTTATTATTTTTTATTTGTTATGTTATAAATTGCATTTAGCAACTATTTTGCAAATGCAATACATTGTATTATTTTGAATAGTAAACGCCGATTTTTCGCCAGTGAACTGTATTTGTTTACTAGGAAAACAAAAAACACACCGACCCGAGCGTTGACTTACAGATTACACACGCGTTGACTTATGACTGCGATAACTTAAGCATATTCATTATTGTTCATTGTGATCGCTCAAATGCTTAGCATGTTTTTAAGCGCGTCGATAGTTATTTGTGATTGAGCTACAGGACCCGTATTGCAATATAAGGGTAACATAGTTATTATTATTAGTTATGTAGGGTTCAAGGTCCATTATCAATGACACACACGAGCTGAAACGTTTCACTTGAAATAGTGTGATGACTAAAGTAAGCAATGTCATCATTTTCTATAGAATCCATTACAATGTTATAATGCAACTCTAAAAGTATTGCACATAAATCGGGAGCATCGTTCTGCAGTACATTCACATCGTCTTTACCATGAAGAAATGAACTACAAAGGAACGTGGTCTATGAAGACACCGCAGGACGCAACGCCCCTCAGTCAGCCCAACAAGTTTAGTTCAGTCTGTCAGCTAGACAAAGTCACTCAGATCCAGCATGTAGTTCAAGTGCAGTCTCTTCAGCCCACCATCGCCGCTACGCTCGCGCTACACAACCAAGTACTGTATCCATAGAATTGAGAATAGTCCAGAAACCGCATACGCGCATCAAACAGAAGGCGAATAAACTTCTCTTAAACTAATACTCTTAACTAAACTAAAACATTGCCACTATAAAAAATAAATTTAGTAAAAAAAAATCCACCTTTTTTACTACCTATCTGAGCACGTATTGATATGACAAAAGAGCCGCCTTTGTAATACCTCGGTAGATAAATACAGAAGAAAGTTAAGCATACCGTCTTAGTAATTGTCAAAAGTCACATAAAAATCATGTTTTATGCTTTTTGGATTTATTTGAGTTCACAATTGCTTAAAGTGGTCATTTTTTATCACAGAAGCCTATTGAAAATACGAAAGAGAACCACTTAGACTTTGGAATTATTAAGAAACGCGGAGTAAAGTTTCAGCGTCACTTATTGGTTGAATTGTCAGAGATGACAAGTCGGTAGAGAATACCGAGGTAGATAGAGATAGTAGAGAAGTTAGTTACTTAGTAACGTGGCGTGCGTTCCATATAGGCACATAAGCAGTGCCTATCTTACTAGAATTTCACTAAAACAATAATATAAAATATGCGAGTAACTATTTGTAAAATTTTAAAAATGCGCCAGATATAATTTAGTTAATAACAGTGTCGTACCGATCGGCGCGCCGCCATCGGCCGGGGTCGGCTAAGGCACAAACTACAAATGCTTATTTCGTTCATATTGCAGCTGCTTTACATGAACAAAACGTGTATGTGTGGATTTTTTCTCAGTTGTAATTACGCGTGTATGGGTAATTTTGTAGGCAGTGATTTTCATGAACAAACGAATACGTAACTGACATAAAACGTTAATAAAAATTATTCTTTAATAAAAGAAGGTCAAAGATCAAATGTCAAATAAATAATCTCAAACGCCTCAAATCGATTTCTTTTATACAATCAAAAATATGGTCCGCGTTTATTTTGTTAATGAAAAATTGAAATTGAGTTCTGTGGAACTTGGGATAGTGAAACAAATGAGTGTTTAACTGTTTCAAGAACTAACGCATCTTCTCGGTTATCTTTTATGAACAAAATATTGATTTGACGAGTGAAGGAAACTGTTTGGGAAGATTTATTACTTATATTAAACGTACTTTATTTTTATTGGCTACCCTAGTTAAAAAACTTTGTGCACGCAACTGTCTCGGTATGTACCGATAAAGATATTTCACTCGCGGAACTAAAATGCACCCTGAAAATAAAAAATAAAAAAATAAATGTTAACATTTCTACTTCTCAAAAATATATCACCGTCTCTTTTGAGATATCAATCTATCTCTACAACGCCTTCAGCTTTCATTGCTGTCGCCTTCGTGGGAGGGAAATGTGTTAATTATAGCGGGGCGGTTGCCCAACCTGTTTCCGAACCCGCATAACTTGAATTCTGCGCAAAGTGTTTGTGCAATTATGTGTGTTCTGCGCGCGCGGGGCGCCATCGGCTGACTCACGTCGCGTGACGATACCGATGATATAAATATATTATATATTGAATTTAAGACTTTGTTTAAAGACCAATTGAATTTATTTTGAATTATTATGAAAATAAAACTCTGTTATTAGTGTTACACAATTTTTATTATTTTACAAGAACACTACTATAGTTTCGGGAGAGCACTCTCCCCATCGACGGGTGATTTATATCACACACAGTGCCACCCGTAGATGGGAGGAGTGCTCTCCCGAAACTATAGTAGTGTTCTTGTAAAATAATAAAAATTGTGTAACACTAATAGCAAAGTTTTATTTTCATAATAATTTATAATGAAGTGTTACGAAGTGAATGCCGATTCAATTTTTAAAAAAGAATTTATTTTAAAACAATTATTTTGTGGCATTGTGTGCTATTCAATGATGTAAGAGATGAGATGCTGAATGGTCTGCCAGGGGTCATGCGACCAGCGTGGAATGTGGATCTGATGGCCAACAGTACGAATTTTGCACTCTTCCGTCAGTTTGTCCCGACTTGGGTATCGCGTTGGGAGCTCCTCAGATGCGCGGACGCCTAGGTGGGTAAAATATGGCGGGACAGCTTGCCCACCGCATACCGCACACCGCATCTGAGGACATTAGTCTCCTTGGCCGTGCCCACATACACGGAAAATTTGCTCGTTGTCAAACGAAAAAAGCTGCCCGAAGGAGCTCTCTGAAATCTGGTAGCCTTAACATCTTTGTGCTGAAAGAAAGTAATCCAGAAGTACATAAAATGTACTTCATTGGATTGAGAAGAGAGGGAAGTAAATTCTTCACTGGCTGGGATTAAATTGATTGGACATGATCAATTCGCCGAAATGATTACAAAACTTTTTAAAAGCCTCGAAATTCTTTTTGGAAGCCACCAGATCTGTATATCCGACAGGACCTATAACAGGGCCACGGATAGTAGCGAGAAGCTGCGTTCGGTAATCATAGAGAAAGGGGAAGGGACAAGACCACAGGATGTGTTCAGAAGATTGGTTAGGATATCCGCAGCAGCACGAAGGGAGTCAACAATATTAAAAACAAATAATCTTTGATTAAATTTCCCATGACCTGATAAAAACTGCGTTGTCCAGTGATCGGGGATAACCCAAGAAGATTTTAAGCGCTGACTAATTGAAGGAAAAAAAAGAAAGGTAACCCTCCCTGAAGGGGAAGATTCCCATAGCGATTGCCAAGTATTAAGAAGAACATTTAAAGTTAAAAAAAATATATTCGATTGAGACATTCCTTCCACGTACCCCCTCAAGTACGTAGTAATTTTTTAAGCTCATATTTTCATTTTTTGATATTTTATAGGACTCCGGTAGCCTGTCTAACTGACTACAGCAAGATAACTCTTTAGATGCAAAATAACGAGCCGGTTTAATTTGACAGCTTTTATCTGGCATTGTTTGAATTAATAATATACTAGAATATAATAATAAAGTATACCACAGGTCGGTATACCTGTATAGAGTATGGTCGCAGGTGGCGCCAGTATTAGAGCTTGGCCGAGGATAGTTTATTCCTACTCGGACTTCCCACGTTTATTTTATAGATTTACCGTCGACTAAGCCATCACGCGATATTGTGAATACCCAGGGTGAACATCGCGCGGAAATAAAGACGAAAAATTAAGAAGTTCAGTGTTTTTTTATTTGTTGTTGTGGTCAGCGCTTCAGTTTTACGCGATGATTATCCCTGTCAAGAAGAGATAAATTACATCGATTTAAGTCAGCACACAGAATTAAGAATATTCCAAAAGGAGCGTAAAATCATATTTGAATACATCGTTAAACATTAGTTAAAAATTCAACTCGCCAATGTTGGCGAGTAAAATCTTAATAGTAGAATAATGGAGATGGTGTCATTTTTTGACGTTTACCGGTTGTCGTTATTTACTCACGTCTCTCAGTATTGTTTTATTTTCCAATACGGAATGGACTAAGCTTATCAATGATTATGCAATCAGAATCGGAGAGTTCGTTAGACGATGACATTTTTTACTTTATGTCAAAGAAACGAAAACATTTTGAAAACGATTTGACAGTATTTTTCCACCAAACCTCAGACGGTCAATTTCGTGGCAGTCAAATCTTGTCTTTTTTAAAAAAATAATTTAGTTAAAATGATTAATAATGGTATGAACAAAGAATTTATTAAATATTATATTATTATATACCTACATTCATAGAATTAAGAAAAGTCCAGAAGGCGCTTAGAATCATATTTGATAATCCCTGTAAATGCCATTAAGATTAACAAATGTTGTAATTTGTTAATCTTAATGACTCCCGAGGGGGTGAAATTCAGTCTTTTGTCTACGAACATTTGGACAAACTCAAATATTGTAATGAAACCAACTGGTCCAAGATGATGTTTAAAAATTAGAAAATTGTTTTCAGGCGTTGCCTAGTATGTAAAATAATTCAGTCAGATGAATCTCTTCACAACAATAAAGGTTTCAGCTCTTTAACTTCACTAAAATCAGCAAATGGAAGAATTGAAGAAATTTGGATGTTCAAACATAGGCAAAATTGTGAATGTTACACAGTGTGTAAAGTGGCCACTTAAACCAGCCAATGACAGGTCATAAGCCCTGTAAATACCTAGACTTCCGTATTCCCTTATTTAAGGTATTCTCAATCCCTGTTGTAATTTGTCAATCTAAATGACTCCCGAGGGGGTGAAATCCAGTCTTTTGTCTACGAACATTTGGACAAACTCAAATATTGTAATATTTGAATACATTTGACTGTGTCCGAAAATCCCCTTACTTTGCTCCACTTTCGCCGCGCGCATGCTCGAAGTCGCCGCGTAATGTAGCCAAATCGCGAAAAATAAAATCATAACACAAATGTAAGACAATCATATTTTTTTAAAAAGCGATTTGTTAACTTCTCTAAAATTTTATTGTGCACGCGAAAACATTGATTGACACAGAGTAGATAAATAAAATGTCATTTAATAAAAGTAATTGAATTAATGAACTTTTAACTTAAAAACAAATAAATTGTCTTTTAAATACATACAAACGGATACTTTTATGTCATGTCAAATAATATTTGATGTTTTTAAAGATAGTTTCGGTCAAATGTCCACTACGGCATTGTTTAATCCGAGGGGTCCAATTTTAGTTAGTTCTCTCATTAGATGAACAAAGTGCTAGTCCATGATTAAAAAGATAAACTAAATTCTCAGATAGATGCCGAGGTGCCGGGTTTTGAAGAATGTTGTATGAAAGAGAAAGAAATTGAAAGTTTTATGACCTGTCCAAAAGAAAGCCATTTTAATTATTTTCGAGAGAAAGACACTAACGATTTTTTTCGAATGAAGAGTTCAGTAAAGATTTTTACTAATTTCCTCATTCCTATAAATAATACGTTTTTAATAAGAACATATCAATACAGTATGCCCGATAGTTTTAATTTCCCATTTGTTAAGTAAGCTTTTTATAATTTTGCCTTTTAGAAAAAGAACTAATCATTAGAGTTTTACATTCATTTTGTTTTCTTTCACAATCTGACCGGTGGAAACATAATTTTTTTTTTGAGTAATGCATTTGCTACTTACACATGCATTTGCCACTTACACATGCAATGTGATCCCATCCTGTTTCTTGTTGATCCCAGCGCTATTTCTACACTTTGAAATGACGCAACACGGCATAGTTGAATTAGAATCGAGAGTTGCCCACTGAGCGACGTCTACAAAGAAACTAATGGGTCAAAACGTAAAATTACTCGTTTAAGAGTAGTTTAGTCGCCTTCTGTTTGATCGGTTTTCGGACTATTCCTGATTCTATGACAGCACATTGAATTAAACGTTTCAATTAAGTGTGTAGTTAAGTCTCTAGCCTAGAGATGGCGGGCATCGTTTTCGCTCGGTTGGTATAATCGGTAGTGAGTTAAAATACGCGGACTTGATAATTTTCGCTTGTTCTTCTCTGACTTGTTCTTCAAGACTGATTTGTTCTTTAAGATTGACTTGTTTTTCATTCCGAACTAGAGTCGTGGATATCATGGATATTAAAGAAAGATTAAGTGGCAGTGGGCAGGACACTCGGCAAGGCAAAATAATGGCAGGAGGATACTCAAAATAATAAAACTGAGACCACTGGCGAACAAAAGAGTGTTGAAAGGCCAACAAAAAGATGGGTTGACGACATTGCCACGATAGCATTACATGTTAGAGAATTCAGCCCTCCGGGCCTCATGTAAACGGCCCTCCGGGTCTCGTTTTATCGCCCCTACGATCCTCAGGTTTTCAGCTTCTTGCGCCTCGGTTGGTTAGAATCTAGGTCACCTAAAATGATCATTCCTTTGAACCTCACATTGTTGTTGTTGTTTGGAGTAATGTAAATGCAACGAAGCTGTGGCCGACATTTAATTTAAACAAGCGAAAATGACCCGGGTTGAGCGCTCATACCATGATAATAAGGCTCGAATTCCTGTGCGCGAGTAAAAGGGACATACGAAATAAATCAATTTTAGAGTATTCATATTATAGATAAATACCCATTTATCAAACCGCTCTTACCCGTATTTTCTTCCGTGTGTGTCCCGATTTTGCAGATTGGCAATGGACGCACTATACTCATAGTTTACTCAACGTTATTTTGCTCGATCATTTCTACCGCTTTCCATACTATGTTATAGTCTAGCGTGGGTGGTTGAGACGCCATCCCAGTCTACGCTTAATAAAAAAATATATACCACTAGGGGTTAGCGAATTCTATGAGTAAATACAACACAGGGAAAGGTACACACACTAATATACTAAATGAGGAATTTCAGAATAAAAAAAAAATAATAACAAAAGGTTATCAGTTTTACGCTTCAGATGCTAGTCCAGGGCCGTAAGGTGGGTATTTTTTTAATTTATTAAACTTTTTGTAAATGATGTAAATTTTAAATTGGCGGGTTTATCGCCAAATGGCAATTTCTTCCAACCAACCCATATAATAAAAGTTTTACTTTTATGATTCAAGTTAAAACATACTCAATAGAAAATAAAGATAAAAAAAGTTAAACATATATAAAAATAGAAATAAATGTATTTGTGTATAAATTACCTTAAATCAATACAATTACTCAATGTGAAAAGGGAAAAAAGAGGAAAGGAGGAGAGATTAAGGAAGAGAAAGGAGATATGTCTGAACGTGATTTAAACAGAGATACTGTGGTAACATCTTTGATGGTGGATGGGAGATGATTCCACAGTCGAGTGGCATGGACACTATATGAGTTAGAGAGGATAGAGGAATTGCGGATGGATATTAAGAGAGTGCTTTGAGAATTAGAACGAAGAGGTTTACCATGAACTGATACATCACATATACCCACGATAAATCACATACAAATAATATAATCACTAGATCCTTTAACACATGGACAACTTAAACAAATACAAACTAATACCACTTTCGGACAAAGGGATTTTGAGTATCATTCAATTAAAATCTATAACCTACTTCCACTATCTATTAAAACAATTAGTAACGAGAAAATGTTTAAAAAGGCTATAAAAAATGGATAGTGGAGCTAGGTAGAAGTAAAATGGATTGTCTCATTCGCCCAGACCAATATTGAATCAACTGCTCCACAAGTGTATGACTTATGTTAGGTTTTTGTTATTTTCATTGAGTGTTTTGTAATATAAATAATATAGATGTACCTTGTTTTTAAAACTGTCTGAATATTTGTTAATTATATTTGTTTTTTAAGTTAGTCTTCTTTGTTTATTCTCAAATGTAATTTCAAAAAAGTATATTGTTAGGTGTCCTCGGCACCGGTAACCCCAGTGAGGTCACGTTATTTTTATTATTAATTATAGTTTGTAAGCGAAAAATATGAATAAATAAATAAAAAATAATCGTTAATTGCTTTCATGCAGGTATATAGGAGCGTTAGGACTATGAAGTACAATGAACAGAAGTGAGGGGGAGTGATAGACTCTCCGCTGTTTAATTTTGAGTCATATTTCCTAAGATTAAAAATATACCTTATGCATGGGTACATCGGTATGCACCGAAGGCTCAAGTACCTCATTTTACTCATATCTACTCATTTAAAGCAACAAAAAAATCTTTACGTTGGAATTTTTGCTTTAATTACGATTCATAAAAAAATGCAATCGTTCCGAAGAGGCCGCTTTTATTTTTAAAATCTAATTAAAAATACGAAAGACTAAAAACTGAATTTTAAAATGTCATTGAGGTCGGATAAAATAAATATACTTATTTTATATACAGAGAATTAAAACTACCACGGCCAAACATCATTATTCTTATATAGGACGGAAGCTTTTCAATAATTTGTCACAAAATCTACGTCAAGAAATAAATTACGGAAAATTTAAGGATAAATAAAAGAAGAGCTTCCTGACATGATTAACATTAACCGTATTTTAAAAATAAAGATGTATGTATAATATGTGCCTGTGTATATTCATTTATGATTTTTTTGTTTTTTTACATTTTTTTGTAAGTGTTAAATTTTCTCAATTTTTACAATTGTTTAATTTTGTATTTATTACATTATTTTGTTTTGCATTTTTTGTTTCTTTTTTATAACGTTTTGTAAGCTTGCCAAACACAAGAGCCAGACTCTTTTTGGCAAGTTCAACCTGAAGTGTTCCATTTTTTTACTGTATGTATTTTATTTTTTTAATGCTAATAAAAGTTTTTATTTTTTAAAAAAACATTTTTTTTTCCACCCTTTTTGAAAGCACGAATCGACATATCGATAGAGCCAGCTTTGTAATACGTAGGTAGATAAAGGTGGACGGAAACTTAACTATACCGGCATCCGCCTCATATCCGAATCTGTTTTAAAAACTAAATTTCACTTTATTTATGATTCACTCATACATGCAAGCATTTTTTTCTTATTAAAAATTGATTATATACGACTTGGGAACTATCAAATGTCGTATTAAAGCATGTCCAAGCCAGCGCTTTTTGCTTTGATTACGATTTATGTAAATTTTCAATCGTTTCAAAGTGGCGATTTTTTATTCCCAAAGCCAATTTAAAATATGAGAGAGAAATACTTAAATTTTAATTAGGCATTGAACGCGGAGTAAAGTTTCAGCGTCACTTATTTGTTGAATTTGACCGTATTACGTCTGAGATGACGTAATGAAAACGCGTATCGATATGGCGGTAGATCGAAATTCGCCAGACCGAGTGAGGTACATAGAGCAGAAAGGTTCAATATACCGTATTGAAATGCGCCGATGAAGATAACGTTTGTAATTGCGGCCCAGAGACTATGAAATATTATATTACTACTACTACTACCATCACGCTAGTTCCCCGTAGAGATAGGCAGAGAACTGACCGCCACACATGTCTATACTGGCATAAATTCCTAGTTTCTTCCACATTCATACATCTTGTCATAAATGCCCTCTGGTTCTGCCTGATTTGACATGACCAAACTTAAGATTTTGGTTTATCTGGTCATGCCACGTCTTCCTTGGTCGTCCTCGTTCCACGTTTCCGTTCATTTTCGCCATATATACTTGTTTTACCATTCTTTCGTCCTCCATTCTTTCTAGATGACCAAACTATCTCAGAGACCCTTTCTTAATCTTATAAATTATACAAGACTCAGATTTACACTCTCGCCTGATTTCATCATTCGCAACCCCGTCATACATCGATTTCCCACACGTTCGTCTAAGAAATCGCATTTCGACCGTATTCACTCGGTTTCTATTCGTCCTGAAATATTCTACATCTTTTAAATACATATTTTATGTCAACCATGTCGGGAATCGAACTCTAGACCTCTTGTGTGGTAGACGAACGCGCTGACCACCGCACCAAAGCCAAGCATAGCCACAAAAGCATCCGATAGATCTGTTATGTTTATATTGTCAAATAAAACAAAATGGACGCCATTTTTTGCTAACCAACTTCGCTTGCGTTCTATGAAACATAGCGATAGGGCTTCTCTATAGGTTGACGCATTATTACTCTTAGGTTGTTATACCCTGAGTTTAAAACGCATTCCTCAGCTTCTTTTATAGTCTTTTTATGGTATTTATTTTTCTTTTTCATAAGTACAAATAATTGAGGGCATTGGAAGCAAAGATAGCAAACTCCCGTTTTGGTGTACTCGAGAAAAATAACAAAAACTGCTACACTAATGCCAAAGAGTCTTCATATTAAAAATGTTGTTTTCACTGAACTTAAACTTTAAGATACTAATAAATTAGCTTTAATAGAAACATGAATTCAAAAAACTTTCTTAATATTTGTATGGCCCGGCCATTTTGAAAATTTAAATCTCCAGCCTGTCATTGGTTGAATAAAATGGCTGATGGATATTTATTTATTTTGTTTATTAACGCCCAAAAGGGATTAACAAAAAAATAATAATGAAATACACGCTAAAATACTAAATAATGAACACAGAATATACAGAAAAAATATGTGAAATTCGTTAAAAAGGATATAATAAAAAGTTTTACAAAGTAAAAAAAAATAATAATAACAAAGGTATGCAAGAAAAAACAGTAAGCATATAAACAAAAAATGCAAAGATATAAGCTTATGAAATAAATTCTGTAAAGCAAACAATAAATAAAGTGTTACGGTAAGCAAGAAAGACATTTTTAAGTTAAATTAATAAACAAGCGAGCAAATATTATCACGAAAAATAAGAAATAAAAATATGTATCTATGAAATGCGTATTTGCCAATACTACAATGCAATTTGATATAATAGTAAAAAATAAAAAACAAGTATAAGGTAATAAAAATAAACAAGTAAGTATTTTAAAAATTTATTTAACGATATTGCTATTTTTGCTTCCAAACACTATTTTCAAACCATCAGAAGTATGATTTCAAACTACATTTGCAACTCAATTCATGATTTTTATAAAAATAAAGTTGATAAACTACAGAATAACTTCATAACCAAAAAAAATTTTTTTTGGAGGTTGCCTATTTCGCTTCCGATGCCCTTAATTTGTAAATGTTTTATCAGTAACAATATTGTATTGTATCGATACTGATATGAATTTTCAGGTTACATGATCGATAAAGTTAGCAAAACACAATATAAATAAATACATTTATATCTTTATCTCGATACTTTTTTACTCGGGAAAACAGGTCTACATTATGGCGCTATCTGCCTCTCAGGCGAAGTAACAAGTGTCTGATTGTTTCATTTGATATCAAATATATAACTGAGAACGAAGACGCCCACATACAGAGATATGAGAGCGAAATTTGTAACTGCTTGCGAGCGAAAAATTCCAAATATAGAATACCTACCTTATTCTGATTCATTAATAGTCATTTAAAAAATATGTATCTTTGGAAGGCACATTTGATCAATTGTTCAGGAGAGCGCGAGAGGTTTGGAATGAGGAATTCCAGCCCAACCCGGAATTTAATTTTAAAAATGTTTTCGTGCACACGTGAATATTTAAAAATTTTAGAGTAGGATGAAATATCGCAAAAACGCACGCAAAAATAAATAGAAAATGTTATAAATAGTTTTCATTTTAAAATCGTAAAAAATGACGTCACTCCAATCTACGTGTAGTATTTCCGGTTTCCGCTTTAAAGCCCCCGCACCTTGTAAGGAACGTTTTGACCGTAGAAAAAAAAGAGTATAATTTGTATAATTTGACATTTCAACCGGAGATTGTGTCAACTTTTTAGGCCTTTGTAAATCGAAACGTTCGTAAAAACAACCATAACATAGAAATGAGCAAATTACGATTAACTCAACGAAGCAATATTCCATAGATTCTTGTCAGAAATACAACTTACCGCGGTCAGTGAAAGTAAGAACGCCAACCGTTTCATGACGTCACTACTGAAAAGTGGCACACTGATTACAGTCATTTGGCGCGGTATTTGATAAATGTAACTTTAAAAAATCATATCTTTGTAAATAACGCACAAAAAAAAATATTTTTGCTTAGTTAAATAGTACGCTAATAGAAAAAAAAAACAAATTAGAAAACAGTGCAATTCCTCATTGTAAAACTGTATCAAATTTTTCTCTCAAAGTAAAAAGACGATTTATTGCTGTTTTTTTGGATTCATAGTCTTTTGATAAATATATTTAAGAAAAATAAGAAAAAAATAAAAAAATAAGGAATATTAAAATAACTTTGAGACTTAAATGTTTTTTGTTCTAACCGCCCGGTCTCCCCAAATTTCTCCTCGGACTTCAGTATAAAAAGTCATGTAGTCGCGACAATACCACCTTAATTCTGCCGTCATAAGAAATACGGACGCATCTAACATTTTTTTTGGAAAAGACTTAAATCTTTTTCGCAGTCTCAATCCTGAGGATTGGTTTGCAGCAAAGTCCTGCATCTCGTCCTCCATTGGTCTCTATTTTCTGCAGCCCTCTTCAGCTCGACATATGAGGCGCTGTTTAAATCTTTGCACACTTGCTCCAAATATTCCCGTCGGGGGCGCCCTCTATAATTTGTCCCTCAGCCATTCCCTCTATGATGTCGTGCAGGAGACCCTCATGGCGCATAATGCGGCCGATCCATCGGGCTCGCCTCTCTGAGATGGTTTTGATTAGGCGCCTACCTTCTTCGATTCTGTTGAGATCCTCGTCATTAGTGATGTGGTCTCTCCAGCAAATTCCTAATATTTTTCTGAAGCACCACATCTCGAAGGCCTCTAGTCTTTTTTTATCTCTTTCGGTGAGGCACCATGTCTCACAACCGTACATCAATATGCTCCATACATATGTCTTGGCGAGTTGCTTGCGGAGTTTTAGATTGATATCATTTGACTAAAAAACCTTTGATTTTTTCGAAAATGAGTTAAATACATATTCGAAAATGAGTTAAATCAGGAAAAAAATACGCATCTATTGGTACTTGAATTACCTTTTTAAAATAATCACAATCCTATTATTTTTATTAATAAATGAGACTTAACTGCAAAAAGTCTTGAAGATTACTAATTATAAAAGGCTGTTCTGACTTGTGTAATTATAAAAGACTGATTAAAATACTTATTCTTTCTTCTATTCCGTTTTTAATAACATCTTAAATGAATGTACCTACTAGTTTTCAATTAAATCTAAGATCTGCCGGTAATTTCGAAGTTAATTGATTATTAGGTCGGCGTTACTAGTTTGAAAAGCAGCAAATGGCCTGTAACGTCTAATTTATTTAGTTGAGTAGAATCTATTGGCATTTTAACACTAAGAAAAAAAGACTTTGACTTAATTACTAAATAAAAAGGGTGTTTCTAGCCAAAAACGTCTTTTCATAGCAGTATAACATATTGTCTTGTATTATTTTTACTAAAAAAAACATTGGAATATTAACTTTAATATATATAATGTAAAATTTATTAAAATTAATATATATATTCCGTTAGGGCAAACCATAATACAATCTTAATTTTTGTAGTATTTTTCACACAGCGAATGTTTCAATTTCCGAGTTACAAAATACTTATTTTCTCCGTTTTTTGTTTTATATGGAAACGTCCTTCTTTCTTATGGCGGCAGAATTGTGAATCTTTTTACATTTTGCTGAATGAAAGAAGCTATCTTTCATTTGGAAAGGGTTTCAAAAAAAAATTCACTTATTTAAATCATAATATCGTTGATTTCAAAAGCAATATTGGTTGGAAAATATACGCCATCTTTCTTGTGATCTCGCATCTTCTACATTCATTCATCTTTTCATGCACGCACGCCGATTATTTACACTCTTGACATGTCCACCTTCAAGTATTTGATGAACTATATCATGTCATATCTTTCTCGGTCTTCCTCGTTTCTGCATTTCAACATTAGCATCGTAGATCTTTTAAGCTGTTTTTTCTCCGTCCATTCGCTCTACATGTCCAAACAAACGCAGCACCCCTTTGTTGATTCTGTCGATAATGCATGCCTCAGCCTTACACAGTTCACGGATCTCAAAATTTTTTTTATTTTTTTTTTTTATTAATAAATTTCATAAAAGGTACATGTTTTTTTTAAATTCTATACATATCTACTTTTACACATCTAGTAAATGTTATCACTGTAACTCTCAAAAAAAAACTTACTCTTGTGCTTGGAGAGTGACTTACACTGTTGTAGTTGTTAATTAAAATTTAATGTAGTTTTTACCCGTGTTCAAAAAATGTCTTTAGATTTACTTTAAATTTATTTATTGATATATTCTTTTCAATATTGTTTAGTACACTGGGAAGATTATTATATTTTTTACACCTTTGAAGTCAAAGCTATTTTGACCATGTATTGTGTGGAATTAAGGAATTTTAATATTATGTTGGTATCTGAGTATATGATTCATCTCAAATTCTTTTATTCTTTCTTTTTTATATATTTGTATAATACAATTTATTTTATAAAGAGTGTCTATTTATTTCTATAAACGCCCAATGGACATTTTCTTTGCCATATTTATGCGTAGAAAATTATTCTAAAGAAACGTAGAAAGACACAATGGTATATAGTAGACTTGGTGGGAGTGGAAACGGGAGAGGTGTTTTTTGTTTATTTGGGCACCTATCATACTTCGTTTTACCACACATTCACCTGAGAGATCGAATGTCGACAGCATTCAGACTACTTTCATCCCAGTTTTTTCAAGTCCATACTTAGCTCCCATACATCAGAGTCGAGACCCAGAACTTCATTGTGAACTGCTAATTTTGCCTCTTGCGACAAGCATTTATTTGGCGAGGTTGATTTAAGTGCACCGTTCACTCTGTTCCCGGCACCCACCCTCCTTTCAATATCTTTTTCAGTCATTCTATACCTAGTAAATATACTTCTTAGATACACACATTCCTAAGAACAATCAACTTCTAAAACTATTCACAAACAAACTCGAATATCTAAAAATATTAACCAACGTCACCTCGTTATATTTACACTAGGAACTTACTTAAAAATTTCGTGAAATATCTTATGATATTTTTAGTAATTTTTCCATATTAATAGAAGTTTTTTCACCCTCCATTAGCACTCAAGTAGCGGGAATGCAACAGCTCGGTAAAAACTCGAGGACCTACCCGAGGCGTCATTAAACGGAGCTGTGACAGTAATATTAATGAGGTGCGAAGGATTTTACACCTCACCTTGTCATTTTGATGGGAATTGATGAATTTTGAATGAAAAATTAAGTTTATGTTAAAAAATTATTATCAAAGAGGAAGTGTTTAAAAACTGAATTCGATTGAAGCATGTTTTCAAGAAAAATAGTTTTAAAATGTTTGAGTGACTCGTACGTAGACAAAGGAAAATATTCAGTGGGGTGGCGATCAGAGGCGGTTCCTTAGTATGTGCATAAGTGCAGTGCACTGCCAAGTAAAAATATGTGGAAATAAATGAGTAATTTTATTTCAAACGATCACTGAATCAAATTCAATTATAAACACCTCTCTCCCGCTTCCACTCCCACAAAGTCTACTATAAGCCATTGAGTCTTTCTAATTTTGTTATAATCATTTTCTATGTATAAATGTGTCCATAAAAATGACCATTGGGCGTATATATAAATAAATATATAAATAGTAAAAATGTGTTATAGGTAGGTACAAAAAAACAATGAATCGTTGCAATATTACACTCGTAAACATCGTAATACTACTATGGGGAACAGGATATCAAAATGACATAAACAGACTACAAAGACAGCAAAATAAAATATTAAAGTTAGTTTATGACCTTCCCTATCTAACAGCAACTAAAGAACTTTTTGAACAAACTAAACAATCAAACGTAACTGAACTCTTTAAACTAGAATCTTTAAAATTTATTCATAAATTAGCCACTGATGTAATTGTAGACGAAGAATTAAAACTTGAAAAAAAATGTAGTAAACATGAACACAATACGAGAATATCAGAAAAATATCATATACAATCTTTTAAAACGAGAAAAGGACAATCGAGACTTATAAACCATGGACTGAAATTATACAATAAACTACCAGACAAAACTAAACAAAAGACTCGGACAACCTTTACAAAAGATGTTAAAAATATTATTATTAACAGTAGAATGTGAATTTTAAAAGTGAAAACATTTTGTTAAATGTATGTAACCCGTAAGGGTTTATCAATAAAATTTAAATAAAAAAATAAAAAAAATATTCACATATTACAACAGAGATGAAGAACATTTAAGAGAAGGTAATATATAAGTCTAGGCATCCACAGGGCTTATGACCTGTCAATGGCTGGTTTAAGTGGCCACTTTACACACTGTGTAATATTCACCATTCTGCCTATATTTGAACATCTATATTTCTTCAATTCTTTCATCTGTTGATGTTTGTGAAGTTATTATAAGAGAGACAAAAGTCAACAGATGGAAGAGTTAAGGAAATGTTGATGTTTAAACATGGGCAGAATGGTGAATGTTACAGTGGGTAAAGTGGCCACATAAACCAGCCAACTACAGTTCATAAGCCTTGTAAATGCCTAGACTTCCTAAATCATTTGAATAAATCCGTAGCATGTGACAGCAAAATAAATTATTTTAATTAAATTACAAATTTAAAAGAATCACTATGTAAAGCGCCCTTGAGGTATTTTGTTACGAAAATTGCGCTATATAAGTTATTCATACTAATAATAATAATTCGCTTGCCAAAAGTGTTTTCCATCTCTGTTGCAACTCTGATTTAATAAATATGAACACACCACCACGTAGAACTAGACAAAATAGTCCATATTATTGTCACCCTTCTCAAACCAACTATCTTTGTCACTCGCCAATACCGCGTATACACAGACTAGGAAACGAATGTACCTCTCATATCGACATTTTTAACTCGAGTCTCTTTGAATTCAAATCCTCTCTTCACAAATATTTTATGATGTTCCATAGTAACGATTAACGAATAATTTGCAAAAGCTACTTATGCTAATGATATGGTGTTTATTCATTTTATATTTTTTATATCTTTTGTATGCTGACATAAATACACGTCTTTATGTATTTCTTGTTCTTTATAAACCCATGTTTCGATATTGTTTTAATTTATTTTTTTTATATTTAATTATCTCATTATATTGTTATATTTTATATTATAAAAGGCACTTGTGCCGTATAGTAGATTAATACAATAAATTTAGATCTGAATAACTCCCTGGGGAGGAAAGCCAGCCTGTCTACAGACATTTGGACAAATTGAAAACATCGTCGATGAAATTTATGCTGGATTTAAATTTTTTTTGCTACAATGGGAAAAACAGACAGTTGATATTCATTTTAAAATATATTCCACTTACCAAAAACATCCTGAAATTTGTTAAAATTGGTCCATACCTGGAAAAAAAAACAAAATTTGATTACTTTTTAATAAAACGCAATTTTTTTATTCTGAAGTAAATATTGAAATTTCACATGTCGTTCGCGACAAAGGCGTAAAATACGAAAAAACTCTCTCACATTACGACAATATACTCCCTCTTTTTCCCGAAACAGACATTTCTACCCTTCTTTCTTGGTTACTTTTAAAAGAAAACATTAATCTCCTTTATCTCGCACTGTTTCCGACTGTAAAATAGATAAATAAAAGCAACGTAGACGGGATTTGAACTGGGGACTTGTAATTAATTACCCAGCGCCCTAACACAACTTCGCGCCGCGGCGGAAAAAAACCCTAAAATTACGACCGGTATCTTTTTGAAATATTATATTCTTCGTAAATTTATTTATTTATTTAAGCAAAAAACGTCAATTTTTACATATATTGAATACAAAAAACAAGAGTATATGAGGTTACAAACTAAGACAAATTAGAAGAAAATTTATAGACCTTTTAAATTTATTCAAGATTGTAAATTCAATATGGCCCTGGGATTGCCCTGAACTATTATCTCTCATCAACTTCAGGATGCCTCGAAGAATGACTAGACAGGTGCCACCGTCTTGTAGCAACAATTCACGGACAGTGTATACTTGTAATGCCGTATTGAACAGACTTCATAAACTCGGCAATAGTTATTCCCACGTATCTGATAGATTTAGTGTAGGGTATTGTTCCTATAGAACAAACCTTTTGAACGTTTTCAAAGATGGTGAATGGTAATTATATTTATTTATTCATGCATTTCATAATATACACAGTTTTTTTTTCACTTTGACAGCTGTATGAAACAGTACTTATGATTTTCTTGTTGTATTACTGGAGAATGTTTTAATATTTCATTTTGTTTTTTACATTTATTCTTGAATTATTTAAACATTCTACTGAATATGCTGTATAATTTTTAGGTTATTTTTTAGGTATTATTTTTGGTTTAATTTTTTTTTATAAATCTTGGGTATAAGAATAAGTATAAGCCAAATATGTTGGTTTTATAAATTTTTGTAAAAGACAGATTTGCCTTTTATATTAATAAAATAAAATAAGACATCTCCATTAACTCTTGTGTGGCTGTGGTGTCACACTAGTCGACACAGGACACAAGATTTGAAATATCTCTCTTATTTTTTAGAATGATAAACTCGTATTTTTCGTAATCTTCAAATGGACATTTTCACACCGGATTTGGAAAGTAAAATTTGTATAACTTTGCTGGATGTTAATACAAAAAATATTTATCCTTGCTACGCGAAGAATAAACTTCCGCTAATTCAGCAACACATCTGTATAAGAGATAGCACAAAGATAACACTTATAACAAGGAAGACAGAGAACCTGTTCTGTGGCGGGTGTTGGGTAAAACAGATTCAGTCTTCAGTCGGTTGAGGGCGGTGATGGGGGACGCACGCGCGTAATATGAGCGGTGTATTGATGATTTTAAATTTATTTTGCTACATCAGAACTAAATTGTTCGTTTATTCGCATACATTTTGGAAAAATAATTATTTAACAGTACGTCTGCATGTTTTTTCTTCTTCAGTTGTCGGAACATTAAAATATTCCGTCTTTTAGCAGTGGTAACACAATGTTACATCACCGCGCGCAAAGGGATTTTTTACCACAGTCTTTTGAGAGTTAAAGAATTTGCGAAAAAAGAGATATTTGCGAAAAACTTTGAGAAGAGAATTGTGAGATTTGTAATAATGCTTCACCAACTCAATGGATAATGCTAAGTTTGCGGTGTCGAGTATAGCTGAAATCTATTTTGCAAGATTTAGAGACGGTTTTGAATAACGCAATTATTTAGCTAGATAAGTTTTTATATGTGGTTTATTTTTCCATCAACTAATTTGAATTCAAGAATTTGAATTCAATTTTTTTTTTGTGCACAAAATAAATTTTACATTGGCGGCCTTATTACCAAACGGTAATATCTTTCAACCAACCAATATTTTTACAGAGACTAACTATCTAAAACTTACATCTAAAATTTTAAACTCTATTTTACATACATAAATCATTATATTGAATAATTTTTTTCTATTTCATATTTTAATCTTACTCATATTAAAAAAAAACCAGAGTGTAACTTTAAATTTTAATTTTGTATGTTTTTTTTTATATATTTATAATTGCATCTACACCATAAATTTCATAATGTATTCTAGATTTAGTATACCCACGCTCAGGCCATGCCTGTGGGAGATTTAAAAAAAAAAATAAACTGATATATTACGTAATAAAAAATTAAATAAATAAAAATATACAAAAAATATCCGCCAGTAATTTTTTTTTCGAGCCTTGTTCTTTCCACTGCTGGATACAGGCTTGCTTCTAACGACTCCATTCCTTCCTAGTCAGTAATATCAATCAGTAAAATAAAAAAATTACAACTTTTTAAAATACAAAGTATTTTTTAAAAGTCAGTCCCATTACATAGTAGACAAACCGCTTATTATGAGGCGGTATAAATCCTTCTTGACACGCCGTCACAGTTTGCGCTCAGCCGCCCCGAGCGACTTCCCACGTGTTGTATACATCCCAACTCGACACCGTGCGGGGTAGGCAGAGAGCGAAAGACCTCGCCAAAGTGGGAGAACTAGTACTCACCGCAATCACGACGCGTCGAGAATGAAATGAGACTAATTTCGTTACGATTTTTTTTAATTAATAAAATCTCAAGTACGATAAAAACCGATTTCAACCCTTTCAGCACGGGTGTTCATTCGGATTTACATTTTATTTTTACTCTTGTACCAACGAAATTAAAAAGCAACGAATTCATTTTTTTGATTACTAGAACCTCTGAGGAAATCTCTGTTTTTTTTTTGTATGAGCACTGAGCGACAAAAAAAAACATTTTTTGTTTCAGAAAAAAAATGTAATTCTGATAGTAATTCTGATTGGCGGCCTCCGTGGTGTAGTGGTCAAGACGCTTGACTCACACACGAAAGGTTCCGGGTTCGATTCCCGGTGAGAACACAAAAATTAAAATGAGATTTTTCTCAAGCCTGAGTGTTCTGTGATGTTATACACCACTGTAATTGGGCCTCCTGGCCGGTGAATTACAGCGCAGAAAACCCAGGCTTGAGAAAACATTCAATTTTTATGTGCTCACCGGGAATTGAACCCAGAACCTTCCATGCGTGAGTCGAGCTTCTTGACCACTACACCATAGAGGCGTCCTTAATGCCTTTTTTTTCGTTGCACTCTCTTAATACCCATCCACAATTCCTCTTTCTTCTCTAACTCATATATGTAGTGTCCATGAGGCTCGACTGTGGAATCATCCCATCCACCATCAAAGATGTTACTACATTATATCTGTTTAAATCACGTCTGAAGAAACATCTCCTTTCTCTTCCTTAATCTCTCCTCCTTTCCTTTTTCCTCTTTTTCCCTTTTTCCCATTGAGTAATAGTTTTGATTTAAGGAAATGTATTACGTTTATTTCTATTTTTATATATCTTTAGCTTTTTAATCTTTTTTTTATTGAATATGTTCTGTAACTTGAATTATAACAATAAAACTTTTATTTTATTGGTTGGTTGGTAGAAATTGCCATTTGGCAATAAGCCCGCTAATGTACAAATAACATTATTTACAAAAAAATAAAAATTGAATAACTGTAACATATTATGCTTCGAACCAAAGTGGCTTCTTTTCTATCAGCGCATAAACTTTCAATCTCTCTCAATTCTTTATAATATTCTTCACAACCCTTACGCTCCAAAATATCATGCTGAGAATTTCATTTGCCTTTTTGATCGTGGTCTTTCTCAGGAGAGAACACTTTCCATTCCTTGACATTTCACATCATTTTTCAGCTAGTACTTTTCCGCTCAGGTGCTAGGCTTTGGAATAAGCTACCTCTTCATATAAAAATGCACCTTCTCTAGCCACCTTCAAGAAACATCTGAAACATTAATTTACATCCGCAGAACCCTGAACTTCCTGTATTTTACTGTTTTTTTTCTGTTAGTTCGTCAAAATTTTTGTAGACAAGTTTATATGTGCAAGCCTTATCTCCTAATTGAAAAACAGATGTTGTTTTCAATTAATTAGGTTTTTTTTTGTGTATGTACCTTTTTAATATATATTTTCGTATTTTAAGTACAAACTCTTTTGACCAGTCTGTTTTTTAGTTGCCTGGAAGATATCGCTTTTAAAGTACTCATCCTTTATTTATATTTATTATTATTTTTTAATTATTAAATTTCATAAAAAGTAGATGTTTTTGTAAAATTCTAAACATATCTACTTTTACACATCTAGTAAATGTTATCACTGTAACTTTCCAATGAAAAAAAACTAACTCTTGTGCTTGGAGAGTGACTTACACTGTTGTAGTTGTTTATTTAAAAGAGTTTATATAATTTTAAATACGAGTACATGAGAAAGAAAAATAAAAACATAGGATATATAAAGCAAAAACATAAAACAATAATACATTCATACTAATCAAAATTTCATGTTGTTTTTACAAGTGTTCAAAAAATTTATTTAGATTTACTTTAAATTTATTTATTGATATATTATTTTTGATAGTTTTTGGTGCATTGGGAAGATTATTAAAATTTTTACACCTTATAAGACAAAGCTATTTCGACCATGACTTGTGTGGAATTTAGGAATTTTAATATTATGTTTGTATCTGAGTGACAAATTCATCTCAAATTCTTTTATTATTTATTCTTTATAAATTAATATAATAGAATTTATTTTATAAAGAGTGTATACTGTATGAACCTTGAATATTTTATATAGACTTTCCGTATTGAATGTTGAGGGTTTCTTTAAAATTACTTTAATAATTAATCGTTGTACTATTTTAAGAGGGTTTAATATATTGGCATATGCACCACCCTATCCTACAATACCAAATTGTAACAAAGATTGTACAATTGAGTAAAAAGCTATTTTTAAATGATTGATTTTTAAAATTTTCCTTAATCTTATTAGATATGTATATTCATTTTTTAATTCGTTTAACTAGTTCACTGATATGGTCTTCCCATTTTAAGTTTTGGTCTATGTATACACCAAGATATTAAATTTTATTTTCTTGAATTTTTAAATAAATAAATAAATATGTAAAGTACAAAAAACGAACAAATTTACTAATTTAATTTATACCTTTTATTTCATTGTGTAACACATATTTTAATGAACTCGTAATGTTTACCGACGGCTAATTTTGGGCGTTTTGAAGTGACTTTTAACTTATTTAAATACGTTTCGGTTTCAGATTCGGCCGTAACTAGAATATCAACCGAAGCTGAATTTCGGCTTCTGTTCTAGTTTCGGTCCGTCACTACAATAAATATAAGGCTGCCGATTCATTACTTATGTAAATGTTTCGTTCTTATGCGTTCACGTTTGATCGAATTGTCGATAAAGCCTTTACAGTACATTAAAAATTCCACGCAGCAGGTTGATAGTTGATAGCCGCATACGAGTTTACAGTAGTTTAACATGGCCTTAGGGAGGCAAACAGGCGCCTAGGAGTCGACACTCATACGGTAGTTGATATTCACAATAAATAATAATAAAATCAGGCTAGGCGCATACGAATAACGCTGGGAGACAAGATAATACGGGTAATCCGCACCGTTTTATATGTCGTCCGAGTCCGGGCGAATGAAGAACACATTTTAACAAGGCCACAGCCGACTGTCCCGCTAGATCCTCACACAATAGCTAGAAGGAACATTATTGTATGTTGATTTTTTTACTGACATTTCTTGGTGGAACTCCATTTTAATTATATTTTTTTAAATACTTTAATGGTTTTATTCCTCTTTGATTTTGGATTTTTACCAAAGACCATGTTTCGTCGTGACCGACATCGTCATACTGGTGGGAGACTAAACAAATTTCTATGTTATATACAAGTGCAAGCGGGGGTTGTAAATCAAGATTTTGGAGAAATGGATTTAGAATAATTCAATGTTTTTTTTTAAAGACATTTTCGAATTTTCATTTTCGAATTCAAATCCGGTTGCGGTCCCGTGGTAGTATTGAAGACTCACGGGCCAAAGGTCCGAGGTTCAAATCCCACTCTACCACAACTCGATTTCCATTTTTCCAGCACAAGTTATTTACGACTTTTAGGAAATGGTCCAAAAATTTTAACATTTGAGCAAATATTAAGAACTCAAGTATTAATCTTTTTATAAAAAATAAAAAATATATAACTTTAAAAAATAAAAAAACATGTCCTTACAAAAGCACGTCATTGATAGTTGTGACGGTAAGATTCGTGACGATGTTCCATAAAAATAAGAATCGTTTGGAACAAAGTTGAAAATGAATATGAATCGTGACGTACTAGGGGCGTGGCCAATGCAATGACTGTTTTTTTAGGATTTCAAAATTACAAATTTAAAAATATTTTTTTTACTACTAATCAAAAGCAAAAAAATATTTTTTTACTTCACTGTATTTCATAAGTACTTTTCTTTCGAAGCGTAACACTTCATTATGGAATTACTAAGTTTTTACTTAGATCCCTAAGCAGATCTTAAAAGAAAATGTTGACAAAACTTTTAAGGAAAAAATAATTTAATGGCTCATATGTAACAACGCTTTAAATTGATTATTATTTTATGTTAACAATCATCTATTTAATTTTTTGTAAATAAATTTTGTGTAAAAATACGTATGCTTTTAGTTCTTAACAATGTTTATATTACTTTTATAAATTATATTATTTCTCTTAACGTTTTTCTTTAAAAAGGAAAAATAAGAAACCTGCTGACAAGCCGGTTTCGCGGTTAAGTGGGTTTTATTATTTTTTATTTTATATTTTTTCTGTTCACGTTTACCTTCTTAAATAAAAATAAATTCCAAAAAAAAAAAATCCGAGCACCTTACCGTTCTGTAAGAAATTATTAAGATACGCTGTATTTTATTTTAAAATCCAGTGCCCTATGCGTCACTGTGTGCGTATAAGGGTTTGATGACGATGATTAAAACAGGGTCATATACGGTTAATAATTGTAGTATAGTAAAAAAACTAAGCCCACACAGCGTCATAAATAACCTCAAAATATTGCATACATACATATGAGTACTGGATTCCCGGTATCAAGTGCAAATTTCACAGCCGGGTGACGTCACAACTGTCAGTTCGTGGGCGTTCGAAATTCAAACGCGTGAAAAATTCAAAAAAGGAAGCCGAACAATGCATCGCATTAATAACATGACAGCTAAATGCAATAAAAAGAAAAATCTTTAAGTGGGCAGTCATGATTTTTTAAAATTCATTGTCTCATAAGATACATATGGTTTGAAAAAAACGGTTATTTCGCGTTGGACAAATACGCGTTTGGAATTATTTTATTTAATTTTAGCAAATTTACGAACAGAGTTCCTTTTAAACATAAATTATATATAACTCACATATTGCAACACAGATCGAAAATATTTTAGAGATCGAAAAATGGAAGTCTAGGCATTCACATGGCATATGACCTGCCAATGGCAAACACAATGAATGAGTGTTATAAAATGTGCAAGGTGGACACTGAAACCAGCCAATGTCAGGTCATACAGCAAAATCCTGAGTTTTGAGCATAGGTGTCTCAGAAGAATCTTGGGTGTACGGTGTTTGACTTTGTGCGGAATGAAGTAAAAAGAGAACGGACGCAGCAAACTCCGGTGACAACTGTCATCAAGCGGAGGCGATACGGTTGGCTCGGCCATGTACTGCGGATGCCTCCTAAGACGCTTTACCATGCTCACCTACTTTACAAGGAATCAGTTTTCGACGTCCTGGACGTCCACTGCTGACTGTTCGTCGGCAGTTCATGTCAGAATTACGGGGCGCAATCTGAGTTGGGAAGATGCACAGGAGCTGCCGACAGAGATGCCTGGAGGATCTTCGTGGGAACAATATGCTTCAACTAGGGAGCGGATATGCAATGACGAGGGGGTGAAATCCAGTCTTTCATATACAAACATTTAGACAAGTTTTGGATTCCACCCCCTAGAAAGTTATACGTCTCATAGTATAGTGAATGGCGCATTCGTCAAAAGCATTGGCTTGAAGTCCCGGGCTCGATTCCTGGCAAAGTCAATATGAAATATTTATTTCAAAGGTGGTTTATCTTTAATTATTTATTTATTTATTTAAACGCCTTGTAGGCTTTTTATATGTTTTGCGTAGACAAATATAATGTCAGAAACATAATTTACAAAAATGTAAGAAAAAAAAATTAAGATGATTAAGAAAAAGAAAAAAAAACACGTTTATATATTAATTAAAAACATACAGGTATATACAACACATGTATTTTTTCCTAAAAGTCAAATTGCCTAAAAATTTTATTTTTTTTAAATTGAGAACGAACTCAGGCGAACGTGTGGTAAAACTATGTACGATAGATGCACAAATGTTGAGATCCGTACATTATGTAGGGCTGAGACAAGCATTATCGACAAAATCAAGAAAGGAGCTCTGCGCTGGTTTGGACATGTAGAACGAATGGACAGCGAAAGAACGGCTAGCAATATTTACAATGCGAATGTTGATGAAAGCAGAAATAGAAGAAGACCGAGAAAGACATGGCGTGACCAAATCCAACAAATTCTTCCTTAAGAATCCTTATGGACATGTAAAAAGTCGGAAAAATCGGCGCGCGTGCATGAGAAGATGTATGAATGTAGAGGAAGCGAGATTTGTATGCAAAGATAGAGTGTTGTGGCGTTCTATCCTCTCTGCCTAAGCTCACGTGGAAACGGCGTGATGGTTTGTTTGTTTGTAGGAAGGGAGAAATTGCCTTAAGAAAAAACGTTTAACTTTATATGTATATAATATGTATATGTCTATAAAAAGGCAGTAAAAATATTATAAAATGCGAAAAAAACATCTTAGAAGGAAAAAAAATACAAACAGAAGGTAAAGAAATATGTGTTTTTTTGAATTTTTTTTTGAATTTTTATTTTTTTAAAGGAATAACCCGCTAAGCCTCTATTTCAGAAGCTTGTCAGCAGGTAGAAAAGTAAGGATATGGAAGGAAGCTGTCACCACATCACCCAGACCAATTGAGAAAAAAATCTTTCTTTGATTTCTTTTTTTCTTCTCTATTTCAAGATTTAAAATAAAAAATAATAAAAAAAACACCTTTTAATATAAATATGCCATGACGCCCATGTTAAGAATCTAACCCGAAACCTCTTAAATGATAAGCAAATGCGCTGACCATTTGACCACAAGGCGTTAAAACGAAACTTTGCGAAAATAAAATAACAATAAAATGTAAATTGGGTCTTTTAAACCAGTTGTATTAATATAAAATATATTCCACTCTCTTTGCAGAGCATAAATTTGCACTATCTACTACAAAATAAAATCACTGTCAATAATAACCGTGGTGGTGCCTTTTTTTCACCCACACGTTACTCAGTACAATCTCCGCGCGAGCTCCATACAAAATGTGTCGGGTGGGGCGTAAAACCGGGCCGATTCGCTTTCTGGGCCTACACAAAGTTTAAATAATTTATTCGTCTCGTCTGTGGGACGGAGATAAGAATATTTACTGCCGCGTCGACTTTTCGTTCGAATTTCGAATTGGCAACCATCGAAAAGATTCGTAAATTTAAAATTATCGATACTATGTCATTTGGCTGTATTTGCGAACGGTAGTCCGGTAGAACGGATGAAAACCGGTTCGAAGTTTACCACACACTAGGTTTGAGATTGCTAGACTCTTCAAATATATTTTTGAATATTTTGTTTTATTTTATATAAATTTTATTGGAGATTATAAAGAAAAGTAGAAATGTATTAACAATACGAATCGGGTTGTGGTCCCGTGGCTAGTGTTGCGGACTTACGAATCAAAGGTCCGAGGTTGGAACCAACTCGTTAAAAATGGCCACCGAAAATTGAAATTTTTGGATTTGGGAACACTCCCACACTACCAGAAGTCAAACTAGAGCATGGGTCATGGGGTCTACCGCAAACTATGAGTTCGGGAAAACAAATTTCAGGTTTCTGGGCCCCAAAATATTCAATATGTAAACCCAAACATTGCAAAACCATAACCCAAATTCAATTTAAAAATTGGTTACTGGGTTTAAGTCGAGAAAAATCGGAAAATTTACTCAAAAACATTCTTAAATAATAAATCGTATAAGATTTGCTGATGAATGTCGATAAATCGAATGTGATGGTTTTTGAAAGAAATGAAAGTATGACTAAATGTGAAATCACTGTGAATGGAGTTATACTAAAACAAGTAGAGGAATTTGTGTATCTGGGAAGTATGTTCACTAGGGATGGAATAACTGAGAAAGATGTTGATAGGAGGGTGAGTGCCGGGAACAGAGAGAACGGTGCACTTAAATCGACCTTGGCAAATAAATGATTGTCACAAGAGGCAAAATTGGCGGTTCACAACGGAGTCCTGGTCCCGTCCCTGATGTATGGGAGCGAAAAATGGACTTGGAAAAACAGGGATGAAAGTAGGCTGAATGCTGTCGAAATACGATCTCTCAGGCGAAAGTGTGGTACAACTATGTACGAAAGATGCACAAATGTTGAGAACAGTACATTATGTAAGGCTGAGACAAGCATTATCGACAAAATCAAGAAAGGAGCTCTGCGCTGGTTTGGACATGTAGAACGAATGGAAAGCGAGAGAACGACTAAGAATATTTACAATGCGAATGTTGATTGATGCAGAAATAGAGGAAGACCGAGAAAGACATGGCAGAACCAAATCCTACAAATACTTAAAGATGGACATGTCAAAAGTCGGAATAATCGGCTCGCGTGCATGAGAAGATGTATGAATGTAGAGGAAGCGAGATCTGTATGCAAAGATAGAGTGTTGTGGCGTTCTATCCTCTCTGCCTACCCTGACGGTGAAACGGCGTGATGGTTTGCTTTTTGTTTTTGTTATATTGTATGACTGTATAATAAATTAACTAGTAGGTAGTATGTTATTGTTTATTTTGCAGAAAAATGTCTGCCTTAAAACAGGTTGTACCTAGTCAGGCAGACTAGACATGATCCAGAGAAATCTATTAACTAAGTGTGTATGTAGTAGATAAAGTTATTGTTATTTTTGTTGGAAAACCGTGATTATTATCATTATTATTAAATAAAAGAGCCAATTAAAATAATCCACTGTAAACCCTTCACTGCCTATTTTTTATAATTGAATAAAAATATTTATTTGTGAATCTTTTCGCGTAGATAACGGGAAAAGTAATGAATGAAAAAAGTTTTACTATCACGTTTTAGGTATGTAGACAAAATGCTACAAAGTTTAAAAATACAAGAATATAAGTGAAACAAGAAATGACGCTTTTTATGAACATATTTTTATCCAATAATGTAAACTGCGGAAACAATTGAAGACATTTATGGACAACGGCGTTATGTCACAAATTTTCAAAAATTATTTTTTTACACAAATCAAGATTTTATGTACAGCTTGTTCACACAAATCCAACTAACTGAATGTAACTGTTTTTTTTTTGTATTTCAATAAAAAAATAAACAGTAAAGTGCTATTTTTCACACAAGTTACTTATTGCGACTTGTTTTGATATTATTTATTTCATTGGGTAAACAAACAGTAGGTACACAAATATTAACAATTTCTTTGTATATTTTTATTTTTTTATTTAAATCTTAAAATAGGGCACACATATCATACATATTGTTGTGTGTGTTCTAATAATAACATTGCAAATATATTTAATTTATAAATTGTTTATCACATATGTCTTGACCATTATTTTAAATTTTGATATGTTTTTTTCTTCATAAATATTTTTTTCCATTTCGTAATACTTTTTAATTGCTTTAAATAAAATTGAATTTTGTGACTTTGCCTTTTTCCTAAATGGAAGTCTAATTTTGTTCTTTTCTCTAGTATTGTGATCGTGTTCATGCTGGTTCCGATCAATTTTTTTCCAAAATTCTGTTTTTTTATTAGAGTTTATAATTTTATGAACAAATATCATTGTATTGTAAAATATTCTTTGTTTATATGTTAATAATTTCATTTCATTTACCATCGACTTTACCCTCGTATATCTGTTTTTTTTCAAAATGATTCTAAAGGCTTTATTTTGTAATACAGTTAGTTTATCTATGTTTTCTTTGTTTGATAAATATAAAATGCTACTACAGTAGTTAACGTGTGGTTCAATAATTGCTTTGTAAATAGTTTTGCAAGAGTCCTTATTAATAAATCTTCTGATCCTTCCCATTATTAGTGTAGGACACTCATGCACACACCAAAAAAATTGTTTAATACAATAATTTAAATTATGTTCAATATAACAAATGTAAAAGAAAAGAAATGAAAAAAATATATATGTAATAATAAAGTTAAATATCTGCTTCTCTCCAAATTTCAATGATTTTTGACCTAAATATACATACATTGTCACAAAAAAAGCCCCGGTAAATATATCGTTATATTGGTCGCATATTCTAGGTATTGTAGATTGTTTCAAATAGTTTATTAGCAAGTTTTCTGTGTAAAAAATAAGATTTTGTCTTGTCGGTCTAGATGGCACACGGAATGAAAGTCTTTCAAGTAGGTTAGGAGAATCAATTTTATTATTTATTAATTTGAATAAAAATAACTGGTCTAACATAATTCTTCGATTATTATAATTATTATTTAACACATTTTTCATGGATGTCAGAGCTTCAGTGATTAGTAAAAAGGTTGTTAAGTGATAACTAATTACTAATTAAGACTATTAGTAACACAATGCGATGTTATAATGAACAAATGCGTGTCGCGACATTATCTACTAGCAGATAAGACAAATACGCCCGCCCAGTCACCCCCGCACGCGCGGCAATGAGACAGGTCGTAACCTGTCACGCGCAAAATGCACACATTTTTGCCGAGCATTCAGCTGCCGAATTTTCGGCGATTCGGCCGAGAGCGTGACCGAATATTCGGTATTCGGCCAAATCACTATTCGTGGCATCTCTGAAACATTTGTGAGGGTATTTGGAGCAAACTTAGAAATCTCCATTGAAGGAGTTACGGAGATATTTGCGAAAAACTTTGAAAAAAGAATTTTGAGATTTGTAATTATGCTTCACCAACTCAATGGAGAATGCTAATTAGAATAATTGAAATCTGTTATGGCAAGATTTAGAGACGGTTTTGAATTACGCTATTATTTCAATTTCAATTCATAAATTTAAATATAACATATACATTACAAACACACATTTAATACGTGCATATCATAAAAAAGAAAAAATACATGAAAGAGATTCATGTCAAAGTAGTAGGAGAATCCTGCTCCGGAAAACCCCTTCGGATACATAGAACAGATAAATATCCAGAGCGATGTTGTTCAGCATAGCGGTAGCTCTTCCAACAGGCATAACCATCGGCAGGTTGGTCCTGTATATCTGAATATGAAACAATCTATGCTGACGCTGTCTTAGGTAATTATCAAGAACATACAAACCAATGCTCATCATAATCTCAGGATTATCGACAATACCGCGCAACAATCGATAAAAATGTGTAGTCAAACACACATTCCTTCTAGTCTCTAAACTGAAGTAGCCGAGCATACCCTGGAGATACTTGGTTGGATAGAGCCAAGGATAATACCCGCACTCTCTCATGTAGAGATATCTCAGAAACTTCTTTTGGATTTTCTCCATCATAAGAGAGTACTTCAGTTCATGTGGCCCCCAAATCATCGAGCCACTCTCGAGTCTTCTTCGCACCAAGGAGTTGTAAAGATTTCTCAGTACGCGGGTATTCTCAAAAACCCTGGCAGTACGCAGAACGAATCCCAACATCTTCAATGCATTACCACTGATTGTCTCTATTTAGGTAGGTAGGATTTTATTTATAGTTTATTTTGCCACGTTGGGTCACACCACAAAGACAATGTCAACTCCTTTAAATATTTAGGTAGTAAAATGACTAATGATAACAATTATAGTACCGAGATTAGAGCACGGCTATCGGCAGCAAACAGATGTTATTATGGCTTGTTTAAACATCTGGGATCCAAATTGCTCACTAGAAAAACTAAGACCATTATTTACAAAACTCTCCTCAGAACGGACATTGCATATGGTGCCGAATGCTGGGCTATTACCAAAAGATATGAAAATATGGTATTAGTATTCGGAAGAAAAATATTAAGGAAGATATTTGATGCTGTCAACCAAAACGGATTAATTTTACTTTTTTGGTGGAGATTTCTAAGTTCGCTTCTAACACCCTCATATCTCAGTGTTTCCAGTATGTATTTTTTATTTATTTATTAAACTCTTTATATACATATACAATATATACATATAAGGGCAGGCATATTGCCTTAAGGCAATTTCTTCCTACCTACCCAAACCGTTAAGTTTAAGAAAATTACAAATACATGGACATATTGAATCTTACAATTTTATAAAAAAAAAAAACCAAATATTAACAAAATAAAAATATTTAAAAAAAATAACACTATACTATGAAGAAAGGAGAGGGGATGGGAAGGAAAAAAGAAGGATAAAGGAGCAATTTAAATATTTAGATAGTGACATTTCAATCTCAACTTAAATCTAAATATAGAAGGGGCCGTCTCTAACATTAGTGGGTAGATAATTTCACAATCAAGCGGCTACTACTGTGAAAGAGGAGGCAAGAAAATTAGAGCGATGACAGGGTTATATAAAGGTTCTCTCGTTACTAGAACGAAGAGATAGTCCGTGTTGTGAAAGAGGTTGGATGAGCTCTTTCAGATAAACAGGCGAAGTAGGATATTGTGAAGAAGTGATAGAATGTGGATGTTTCTTCTATGCCTGATACTGAGCCAGTGTACTTGCGTGGATATTCGGTTATGTGGTCAAATTCGCGAAGATCAAAGATATAATGTATACAAATATTCTGCAATCGTTCTAACTTATCAAGCAATTCAGAGTTAGCATCTGGATAACATAAGAAGAAGTATATAATTATAAGTATATAAGGCAAAAAATTCTGTAATCTTTTAAGCGAGTACAAACTGCTATAAAACTTACGACTAACTTCATTAACCTGATCGTGCCACCCTAAATGCTTATGAATGATAATGCCTAAGTTTTTGGCTGAAGTCATGAATGGAATTTCTGTACCATCTATTTTGAAAAGAGGAAGTGTGGAAAAATTCACTTTTGAATACATTTGTTTACTACCAACAAGTACAATTGGGGTTTTTGTTGGATTTATGAGAAGTCCATGTTTTTTTATCCATGAAGAGATATGCTCGAGTGCAAGTGACATTACTCTATGTGTTTTAACAATGTCGACGGGTTCGCAATGAACATACAATTGCAAATCATCGGCATATAAATGGTACGAACAGGGGAGGTTCTTTGTTATTGGATTGATAAAAAGGGAAAATAAAAATGGAGCAATTTATAATTATTTTATTCGAAATTTTAAACAACTTCGACTATTTAATTAAGGAAATTTACCTTTCACTTTGAAATCCTCACAGCAAAACAAGGCATTGTTTTCCATAAAGGCAGTTTAAGTGTAATTTATAACTCTATTTATTTAATATTCCACAATATGGCTCCATTATGGAAGGAGACATGACCAAAATGGCCACCAAATTACACAGTGAAATGGCCGCATTGTTTCCCGCCGATTTACGCGTCAAAAATTCAAATGTAGAAGTCAATTTTACCGCAACACGGCGCCCCCACAGCGACCTGTTTATTGGTGGGGAATGGCCATTTTTAATTGCACGCAGTCACGTGACGTGAATTTCAAAATGGAACAAAGAATTATTATTTTATAACGTCAACGACGTGTTTTGTCAAGTATTACGGCCTCCGTGGTGTAGTGGTCAAGACGCTTGACTCACACACGAAAGGTTCCGGGTTCGATTCCCGGTGAGAACTCAAAAATTAAAATGTGATTTTTCTCAAGCCTGGGTGTTCTGTGGTGTAATTCACCACTGTAATTGGGCGTCCTGGCCTGTTGTAGTGCAAAAATAAATAAATATCATTAATGAAAAAAATATTAAGTACAGGATTGATTCAACAAGGCGTTGCCCAGTAGGTAATTTGGTTCAGCCGGGTGAATCTCACCCCCGTGATAAAGGTTTCAGCTCCTTTACTTCTAAAAAGTCAACAGATGGATGGTTGCAAAATTTAGAATTTTATGAAAATTGGTGGACTCAGTCAGCATAAGTTATTTTTAAAATAAACATTAAAAATAATAGTAAATGACAGAAAGTAAAATATTATTTTTCAAAAGTAATTTAAAAATCTAAAAACATGCTCATTAAAATAAAAGAAAAAAAAAAGTACCTGTTTAAACTGTTTTTAATATTAAAGAAATAAATATATATCCTTAATGGATTTTGAATACTACTCGCATATAAACAAATATATTTTCTATTGACTTAACGATTTTTTTGTGGCTTTTTATGAATAATTTTAAATAACATTTAATTGTGACCTGTGTATTTTAGTCTCACAGAGTTTGAAATACTTTTTTCATACGTTATAGACGAATTTACTTATTAAATAAATAAATTAACAGTAAAATACACAACATATAATTCTGAATTTTGTATCCTTACCTCTGTTTTGTATACAATTTATACATCACAACTCTAGTTATATAGAATAAAAAATAGATTCCTTAATCTTCTGGATCGTAAATCTCTAACATATTTTGACTCGTATAAAGACTCTTCTTCTTTTCATAGTTTAACTACCCTTACTAAACGTAGAAGCATTTCTGATCTGTCTTTCCTCTTCAAAATTTCAAACAATTTTATCGATAGTCCATATCTCTTGGAACGTATCAATTGTCAATCAATTGTCCCGTAAAGTCAACACAAGTTCATTTTTTTAATAATTTATTGCCCAAAAAACTTATGTTCAAAACTCGTTTATTTAATTTAATTGACTTTGTCCCCATTTAAATATTTTTAATACAAAATTTTGTGACTTCAAAAAAAAACTTTTTGAAACACTTTAAAATGAAACATTTGTCAGTGTGTAATAAGTTTACATTACTTTACATGTGTTTATTTTATTATGATATTAAAAGTTTGGATTGGTCAACTATACTATATATATAAAAATTAAAAATACATTGAATTTCTTAATAAAGATCGAAATGTCGCGAAAGCGATGAAACCGGTCACTAGATATTTCAAATTTATGGATTAAGTATGACTTTTCTTTAGTGTCTACAATAAATATTTTAAAAAATCGTTTGAAAACAAAATTAATTTGACCATGAATTGCGTGGAATTTAGATATTATTTTGGTATCTGAGTGACTCATTATTAAAAAAAATAAAAGAAGTTCCAGTGTATTGTACAATTGTAGTTCCATAGGTATTCGTTGTCAATATGCAAGCAATCAATTCAGCCATATTTATTATAAAATACTGGTCATTTAGACGTTTTATTGGTCATTTGTCGCGCGTGGGTGTCGAACCAATTGTATTCATCTGAAAGGCGAAGGCTCGAACGAATGCGCCAATATAATTTCATATTATTTTATCACTTACATTATAGGAATACACAGCCAGATACATTGAAATTGCACTCAAATGCAATAAAATCTTACATAATTCGATTCTAAGAATCGCGTGTTCATGTTCAATAAGACACAGAAGACATAAACCAAATAATTCGCATTTTTTATTTATTTATTCATTCAAATTCCATTCGTTTAAATATAATTGAACTTATGAGGCTGTGCCTGTGTTGAGCCATAATAATTAACAATAAAAAATACAAAGTAAAATTGATTAGATTAAATTATAATGACATGTGATGAGTATAACTCTACAAAATGGACTCCTTACTACAACTGTCACCGAAATTCTATTGAAAGAGTTCAACAAAAATTCTTACGGTATATAAATTTTAAACTTAGAATCAGTCATGAGTTTTTAAATTACGATTGTTGACTAAAAACATTAAATTTGTTAAAACTTAACGATCAAAGAAAAATTATATACCTTTTAAATTTATTCAAAATTGTAAATCTTTCATCAACTTCGGGGTGCCTGGAAGAATGAATAGACAGGTGCCACCGTCTTGTAGCAACAATTCACGGACAGTGTATACTTGTAATGCCGTATTAAACAGACTTTATGAACTCGGCAATAGTTATTCCCACGTATCGGATACATTTAGTGTAGGGTATTGTTCCTATAGAACAAACCTTTTGAACTTTTTCAAAGGTGGTGAATGGTAATTATTATTATTTTTTTTATTTATTATATTGAAAACATATTATACATAATTATATACAATATTCCCAAGGCGTTTTTTTAAAAAAAACTCATTTAGGGACATACAGATAATAATTTTTTTAGAGACGTTTTTAAATTTTAAACTATAATATTATTTAACAAAAGCAGAAAAATTAAAATTATGATATACTACAAATTAAAAAGGGTATGAAAAATACTTGAAAATAACAGAATAAACAGAATACTAGGCATGGAAATAAATTCAAAATAATGTTTACATTATGCAATCTGGGAAAGAAAATTGAAAAAGTTTAAAAATTACATGGATGTATATATACATACTGAACTAGTACAAAATAAAATCATTTTTTTAATTAACAAAATATGGGCACACCCAATACAGGTTATTTTTTTTTATCAAAAACGTTGAAAAAATTGAAATTATGTATACAAGCCAAAAAAAGTATATAAAAAGAAAAAAACACAAATAACATTTAAATAGTATTAAAAATTACATATACAAGCAAAAACGGTGAAATATTAAAAGGTATATGTTCAAGATGCGCATTCTCTATAAACTAACATTATTTATTCAAAGTACTTCTGGAAAAAATAATTCTTCAATTCGCACGTCCTGTTTCTATATTTTGAAATAGGTACTTTAAATTTTTGTGGCAATTTATTAAATTCCTAGAAACCTATGTATTGTAAAGATCTAGTACCAAACTTCGTAGACTTCACAGATCCAATATATATATTGTTTTTTGATCGAGTACTGTACCGATGGATGTCTCCAATGAAAGCTGGCTTTATGTTACTGTGCATTGAGTCGAGAGTAGTATTAATGATAGTGTCAGTTATCTCGAAATAGGAAAGCATGCTAAAAGGCATGATTTTTGTTTCAAAATAAATGTCCCTTACATGAGTATCATACGGTAGGTGAAACACATTTCTGATCGCTCTATTCTGAATAATCTGCACCTCAGAAATTTTGCTCTTAGTTGCAAAACCCCAAACACAGCATAGGTATGATAAATGCGAATGGACCATAGAAAAATAGATTGCTCGAAGCAGCGAAACTGGAAGCATTCTCTGAAATCTGTACAGTATTCCAGCTACAGGGACAATCTTTCCTTTCACGCGCTCAACATGTTCATTCCAAGTAAGCTGCGAGTCCACTAACAGTCCCAAGTACTTAGTGCTATTTTTTTTCTCCAGACGATCAACACCAATAAAGACATCAATAGATTCATTACTCTTGTTTCCAAATAGAAGGTAGTGAGTCTTTTTTGCATTCAAGCTCAATTTATTTAAACGCAGCCATTCCGCCAGATTTAAAACGTCACTTTCAACCATCTTCTGTAAATCTTGTTTGTTTTTAGTGTGATATAAAATAGTCGTATTATCTGCATAAAGCTGTATTCCTCCTTTGATGCCCCATTTTGTCACATCGTTGATGTATATAAGAAATAGCAACGGACCGAGTATAGACCCTTGAGGTACCCCGCAGGTGATTTTACCAGAATTGCTAAACTTACCTCCAACTTCTACCAAAGATGATCTGTTTGAAAGATAGTCTTTAAAAATTTCTAAACGTATTCCAGTTACACCAATATACTGAAGTTTTTCGATCAAAATGCTGTGGTCCACAGTGTCAAAAGCCTTTTTTAGGTCTATGAAAACACCAGCAGTATAATCACCTTGGTCTAAATGTTTCTGTATCGTAGAAATAAAGTCAAAGGATGCGTTTTTTGTACTTGAATTCTTCCTGAAGCCATATTGTAATGGAGTCAGTAAATTACAGTCATTTAAGAATTTGGAAAGCCTGTCTTTAAGTACTCGTTCAAAAATTTTTGAGAAAACAGAAAGAATGGATATGGGTCTGTAGTTTTGTACATTTTTTTTGCATCCATCTTTATAAAGTGGTATAATTTTGGCCAATTTAAGTTTTTCAGGAAATATACCTTGTACAATCGCTAAGTTAATGAGGTCAACTAAAGGTTCAGCAAGTTCGTATTTAGAATTTTTTACCGTTTTTGGCGTTACACCGTC
>NW_028278763.1:0-22339 GCF_059751315.1 Micrasema longulum
TTTAGCATCCAATCGATGACTGTATGGTGTAGCGAATGCTCCATTTTTAGTGTTCCATATCTCGAGACATCATTTGTAGAATATTTTATTCCAAATTTTTATAGAAAAAAATGGCCCAAAATAAAAATCATGCACCCATTGAGACACCTTTATAATATTTCAAACAATATTTTAATTAAAGTACTTGTGCATTTATTAAGAGGTAATTCTATTTTCGCGATTGGGACTCTTCGCCGGTCGGTATAAGAGATGGAGTGTACAGTTCTAGATTACAATACAAAACGGTGCTTATATTGTAATTGAATTCTGGAGTTGGGTTGACAAATACCAAAACAAAAACAACACCGTTCAACCCAAACTCTTCCCCATCTTGCATTAGCAATTTCCATTGCCGATTTTAATTCCAGATTGAATTATAAAATAACCCTTCCTGCTGAAAATACCCCTATTTAGAAAACATATTTTGTATATCTCTGTTAACCGTGTAAAGTAAATGAGCACAAAGTTTGAAAAGGACTAACAAATTGAAATGGAAGCGCCGAAAATTTTATATTAGTCTGTTATTGAGTAGCTACTTTTACTATTATTTATTTTAAATCATCTGTAGATACCTATTATCAATACATCTTGTTGTCATGTTAAATTTTTTTTTTTGATATAATATTGTATTATGTACGTAATTAGTACTGTGCAACGTTGATGTTTTTTTTGCGATAGTCAATAATATGTATCATATCACTGTGTGCAGAATGATGAATATAAATGAACAAATAAAAAATTACATGTATTAAATTTTGTTTTTTAGTCCCACTCATAGAATTAAGAATAGTCCAGAAGGAGCGTAGAATCATATTCGAGTACACCGGGCTGTGTTCAATAATTCCCCCACTTAGACATACTTTCGCCGCGCGCATACTTGAAGTCACCGGATAATATTGCCAGATCGCAAAGAATATAACCATAACACAAATATAAGGTAAAAAAAAACTATTTGTTAATTTTTCTAAAATTTTATTGTGCACTCGGAAACATTGATTGACAACAGAGTAGAGTTTAATAAGAGTAATTGAATTAATGAACTTTGAACTTAAAATGTAAAACAAATTTCATTTGACAAAAAACGGATATTTTTATATCATGTTAAATAATATTTTATGTTTTAAATATAACGTCGGCCAAATGTCTACTACGGCGTTGTTAAATCCGAGGTTCAATTTACATTATTTCTCTTATTATATGAGCAAAGAAGGGTAAAAAAAATTACTACCCTGGCAACACAAACGAAATTTCCATTTTGTTTCTTTGACAATCTGACAGATGTAAAAATAATTCAATTTTCAAGTAATGCATTTGTGACAAACACATTCATTTGATAATAACACATGAAATGTGATTGCACCCTGTTTCTATAAGATCCTAGCAGTATTTCTACACTTTAAAAGGACACAACACGGCATGGTTAAATTAAAATCAGGATTTGCGTACTGAGCGACGTCTACAAAGAAACTAATGGATCAAAACGTAAACCTACTCATTTATGAGTAGTTGAGTTGCATTCTGTTTGATGTGCGTATGCGGTTTCTGGACTATTCTTAATTCTATGGTCCCGCTGAACTAATTCTTTGGATTTCATCAGTTGTAACATCTTAATTAGTAATATATATTTCGTCATGTATGACAAAAAAAACGTGTATTTTGGCGTTTTCAATTGAATGGGACAAACCGCATTGATTAGAGAATTTAAATTTTGAAATTGACCAACAGATTGCTTGCATTAATTGATTGATTGATTAAAATCAATACCGCAAATGAATCATCCCCACTAAAGAAGCAGGCAATACCGAGTATATCCATAAATCCAATACAGCGGAGAGGACGCACCCGATTTGCGTAAAGGCAATTCAGCGAATACGCCATGCATAACTACCAGTTTAACTACCACAACTAACTTCGTATAGACGCATGAGATGGGTAAGATAGATTTTCTAATATAAATCAACAATACAAAAAAACTGCATTAAAATTTATTTTTATCTTTTTCGTCCGTCCTGAACATATTGACAAATGGTTTTACCGCGGTATTGAACTTATATAGAAGATATCGTACGAACATAATATATTAATTACTTTTAAAGGTATGCAGTATGTGCTTAATATATACATTTAGTGCTCTGTACCTGAAATTTTATTTCAAAAAGGTTTTCTCGGATATTATGATGGTACGTACATTTGATTGTTCAGCAAATACTGTCCTTATAATTTGCAAATGAATTGGACAATTGTAAGCGTTTACTTGACTTACGTATAGAAAATAAACAGATTTTCTATGTCAACCAGAAGAAAAAATTGATAGCACAAACAAAAAATATTTATTTATTTTTTAAAAACCCAAATTGGTAAAGAATATTAGTGGCGTTAAAATAAAATGAATTTTTTTTAAGCCAATAAATAACACAATTTATTGAGCAAATTTATAACGAAAAACTATTCATTAAACTTTCAAAAATATATATTCACAGATTGTTGATACCAAAATGGTATAAGAAGTTAATTGACGAGATTTTATTAAAACATATTTCTTTCATTGTAATGAGCAGTGAGAATATTGGGAAAATTTCATCAATGAATATAGATTTTGTAATTTTGACACTGTACACGCCGTTCGGTACAGTAAACATATCTCTAAAAACAAATATTTGTCCTGAAAATCATACTATTAATCAAAATCGTGTTGATTTATCCATCCGACTAATTTGTAATAACACGATATTTTGTTAACTGAGTCAACATTGTTACAATTATATTTATAGAATACATTGTTCGATATTATTGAAATTATTGAAAACAATACCACAGTACATGTATGTATTATTAAAAATCATTCAAATTTGTATTATATAATAGTTGATCGTAGAAACAAATAAAAAGGTAAATTAGCAAGTGATATTTATTAAATTAAAAATTATTTTGATTTAAAACTCAATTTTATCGAATTATTGAGTCTAGTTAAAATAAACAGCGTGATATTTTCATAAAAAATGATTGATCAGTAGATTCTTGAATAATAGAATTAAAACGAATTATATAAATGCCTTGAAAGTATGTTTAAATCAATGTAAAATATATAAGGAGATATTTGAATGAGCAAATATTTGGTACTTGATTGCCAAATTTAAAATAAATTCCGTAGATGTGGTTTATCAACAGGTAATATGCTTCAGGCCTTCGTCGTTACAGCCGAGGTAGCAAATTTGCCTGAATTACTTCATAGTAAAGGTACTTAGTAATATAATGTACATGTAGAGCCTATTTAGTACGTTCTGAATATGCCTATATTCGGTCCACGGAGCACAGAATTCATGTTATAACTGCTTACGTGCCTATTGTTCTCGCTTTTATTGCACACCTACATACTAGCGTTATACGTATAACCTACCCCGTGCAAGGGTATTATTGGAAATGAAATTGTAAGTATTCTACTATTATTTGTGTGTCATAGGAATGAATATTTAATTAAAAATGTTTCCATCTTAAAAACAATTTAGGGAACATTTTAATGCTTCGCTGACAAGTATTGTTTTAGCGAGTAAAGTGATTATTTTGTGTTCGCTGGTGATCAGTGGTGGTTTCCAACCGTAAATGAAAATTAGCAATTCAAATTTTAGATATTCATTAGAAACACAATAATATATTCATCATAACCATTATTGAATTTAGAGTATTATCAATTAATGAAAATTTGTGTAATATAACTTCTGTGAGATTCGAAGCCCGTAAGAAGTACAATGAAATAAAATTGTAATATGACAACAATAGTCGTAATATAATGTTTTGAAGATAAAGCCTTTAGGCCGAGTCTGTAGACATTTAATATTATAAAGTACAAAAGAGGAGCGTATTCACGCGTTTAAATGTACCTATACACATATGAAATCTAGATGTGATCACATGCGAAAACTTTTTCTAACTTAGAGGGCGTAAACTTTAATTTTTTTGAAAAAAACAAATTTTACGGGCGTTTAATGTATATTAAAAAACTTTACAGATGTGATATTAACATACAACAAAAAAACAAAATGCTTACCTTAACATACGTTTCAATAAAACTACCGACGTTATTGTGATAAGAGTGATATTTATACCACAAAATACACTGGAAAAAATCCAAGTGGATAATATATACTTTGAAAACATCTAAAGTATTTGGTTGTGCCCTTTAAGTACACAATTTAACCAACATGCGAAGGTACTTTAAATGCGAACATTAAATAAATGATATTAAATCGGAGTTAACAGAAGTGCCAGGGTTTTATCTTTAGTAATAAAGCACGCGGTTATCGTTGTTTCGGTAAAACACAGTTCGTAGGTAATTTAACAGATTACATATTTCGTAGGTAATATATTGCAGCGATACGAATTTCAGTAGCAACAAGCTGAGATAAAAGGAACAGTACAATTAAACTCGGTCGCGTTTAATTCGAATAAATGTGAAGCGAAGCGCTCCCGTAAATTCAACGTTGTTACTCGTTTTTCGACGGGAAAAGAAAAGGCAACTTTTATTCCGTGCGGAAAATCTGTTACTATGGACTGCGCTATCTAATTCCTGCCGTCCCGCTCCCTCTGGCGCCGAGGGAGGGAGACAGCGACGGGGAGGAAGCAGATATAATCAGTATTGTTGTTTATTTTGCTCGGTGCTAATTAAACGTCGGGGGATTTTCATTATAAGCCGCACGTCTCGCGGCGTCTCCTCAGGTGTGCTCGGGGAGCGACGTCGAGCCGAGCCGTGTCGAGCCACGCGGCCCGCACGATACACGGGATTCCTTTAATTGACAACCAAGTTCAGCCAAATCTGGCGCGGAATTAACGCGCCGTGTGCCCGCAATCCTCACCGCCTCCACTGGAGAGCGAGATGTCAGGCTGCCACTATTAGTATTCAGAAAACGTCTTCTCCTAGACTGGTGCCAAACGCAGGAAACAAAATAAGCGAGGCGAGATTTATTTTATTGGACATGTTATCAAAAATAAATTCACTATTTCCGAGACAAATGTCTCCCTAGAAACAAAAATTCGATGATAATAAAAGAAACGTGATTTATTCCAGCAAACTATGAAGTATCCCATAAAATGCAGAAACGTCTGCGTCCCAATCTTCGTACCGAGTTTTATATTGAAATGCTATTTTAAGAACACGCAATAAAATATACCCAAGGTTTCTCTCTTAAACGTTTCTACTGTGAGAGTATAGAAATAACCAATTACCCAAACACATAATTAATTTTACGTGTTATTTACCTATAAAAATAAATTCAGTGTTTGGCATATTTCGCGGTACAGGCTACGTGTTTCCACTAAATATCTGGATACATTAGACGAGTGGAGAGAATAACGTTTCCGTAAATGTGGGTAACTATGATAAAAACAAAGTTTCGTTATGAGTTGGATAAAGTTAACCTCCGGATCAGGGTAGCAGGAAGGCAGGAAGGCAGTTTGCTCAGGCTGTTAAGTTAATCGCCACTCCGAGTGCAGACAAAAGCGGAGCAGGGAAATTTACAACTTGAGGCACATTAAAGCACACTTTCCCTGCTCAGCCCTGCCACCATAGCTAGACACTAAACACACAAAGGAAGATAGAATATATTCTAAACAGTCCAGGGCGGCAGTTCGGCTGATTCAGGTAATTATTTACCAGAGCGAAAAATCTTCAGATCGGATTGTGATGTGTGAACGGTCCAGAGATACATAAGTGGGTAAAATACAAGTTATGTAATGAGGAAGTACGTTTTTTAAATAAATATTTTTTTGTTAATAGAATAATTTTTTTATGAATCGTATTATGAGCGAAATGATTTTTTTTAAAGTTTTGTATTATTGAAATGACGCGTGTGACGTCTCAAGCTCTCTTCCCCTCTTCTCGATGAGTTCTGCTGATTCGTCAGTTGACTCACCAAAAACCGGAATTCAATCACAATTCTCTTATCGTTGAGTGATCCGAAAAAAACTAGTGACGCTATGCAAAGGATTCGATTTTATTAAAATAGGTTATATTATTTTATTCCTACATTTTCACAAAAATTCGCACCGCAATTTAATGTTCTAATTTTTACAGCGTGTAAGAATACGTTTTCTGTGTACTATTTCTCGTAGGGCTGAACTTCCTGATTTTCTTTCTTCTTAAACCTTTCCACTGATGTATTCAAATTGCTTTCAACTGCCTAAGGACAAAACAAAACGAAATTTCCATGTCACAGCTATTTTCAGTTGATTTAAAGTAGAGGACAGATAACTTCAAATATTTAAAGGCTGCTAACGAAATCAGTTGTTTCAGTTTACTTTGGCCGAAGAACACATCAAAGCGAACGCTGCATTGTCAGTGTTTAATTATATTTTAGGTGGTCGTTCATGGGTTCAATTAGTCACACTTTCCCGTTATACTCGTACATCGCAAAAGGGCAGCCCGGCCTATCCGCGATGGGTCAATCAAGCTTTGATGTCAAATTGCCGCCTACATATTTCAATCAAAGCAATTTGTAAGCCGTTCAGATAGGCGGAAACTAATGAACTAGTGATGCAACTCGAGGCACTATAATCTAAATTTACGCTCTAAAATAAAATTCAAAATTTAATCAAGGCTACCATTATGCATGGTAAAACATAAATTTTCAAAAGCATCCCCGGCAAAAAGCGATTCATATCATATAATATTTTCTCAATATCTAAAATTCTTATACGAAAATACTCCAATGCATTTGGCGATGTTTGTTCAAACTATAAATCAAAACCCAAAATTACACTACCGTTAAAATCGAGTAAATGAATGTTTATTTAACGTTTTACTTCAAATACGATAATTCGAATTTCACGCTCCAGATAATTCAATTAGCCACTTTAGCGGTGAAATAATTATGCAATTGTTTTCGATTCCACACAATGTCATAGTCTAAGCATTCATAACTATTGATCGTGAAAGAATTATTGCGGCAAATGAAAACTTTTGGGAACTTACGTAATACACATTTGTTTTATAAGTATGAGAATATTTCATAATTTATTATGAATTTGTACCTTTTTTAAACAACTGCTTTTCGCAAAAAAATATTATTACCTCGTTTTTTCATCACAAATGTTATCTACGAATAAAAACAATAATTTGACCGAAGAATTTGTGACAGTAGGCGTTAGTAATGATGTATGATATTTTAAAGTACCAACTTTGAAATCTTCTCCTCATATTGCTTTTTCAAATTTTAAAGATTACTTGCTATACTTGTTATTCCTTCTTTATTTTTTCACTCTTTTTATACTTTTAAACTACTTTTAATTACTTATATTATATATGAAAATAAAATCAATATATTGCTGCTCTTAATATAATGTGTCTTTAATTTTGAAGATGTTTTTTAAATTGACTTAAATTTACTGTCTTATATTTCACTTAAAGATTCTTCTCATCGTTTCTTTGAATCCCTTAAAATAAATATGAGTATATTTATGTTTTTACTTTTTTTTAAAAAATGTTATTATTATAATATTTTATTTTTACATCTGAGCATGTTTTTCATTCTTTATTTCAATTCTTAATTTTTAATTACTCTTACAAATTTCCTTCATTTTTAATATTATTTCCATTTGTAAATACTCACTACAAACTTTAAAATATCTTTTTTTCACTTAAATTTTAATTTTTAAACAACTTTCATTTATGTTTTTCTTTTTCTTTCTCTTTTTTATACTTTCATAATTAACCTTACATATAATTGCTTTTTAATATGGAAACTTCACTGGTCCATTAGAATTAAGTCTAATTGTGTAAAAAATTAAACTTTGTAACTGTCCTGTATGTTTCCTAAATAAAATAAAAAAAAATAAAAAATATATAATTCGTGTTATCTGTACCTTAAAGCTGAAATACTGAAAGTCACATTTGCTAAATTGTTCAGGAGAGCGGTTTGAAGTTTAAAACTGTTTCAAATGTATATCTCGAAGTAAAAACACAATTTATTGCTGTTTTTTTTGGATTGATAGGCTTTTGATAAGAATATTTAAAAAAACAACATTTTAAGTATAGAATATCAAATAACTATGGGACTACAATGCTTTTTTATCTAACCGCCCGGCCCGCGCCCAAAACAAACAAAAATGTTTTTTAGACAAAAACAGTAAATTATGAGCTATTAATTAAACCATGATTTATTCATAAAAATAACAGGTAAATATAAATTTAATGACATGATATTAATAGCAGTAAAACAGTTATTGAACGTAAAAAGTATGTGAAAAAAATCAAAATAAATGACAATGGTTAAGTATGGTTGATTATGACAGTAGGACTTAATCTAATGCAACGTGTCTCACTGCATCAGAGTTTGTTATACAAATTGTAGAATTTATTCGGTATCCGCTGCTTTAATAACAGCAAACCGTTGAATTTTGTTGAAAGCATGAGCATTATTGCATGACTGCACTACTGGTGTTTTAGAACAAGCTATTTTAGTAGTGGTATACCGGAGGACTCCAATGTTATTAGCATTCATAGAATCTGAATATATTAACAAACAAACATTCAGAAATAAATTTTGTAAAAAATGTGACTTCCAGCCTTTCAGCTTTAAGGTACAGATATTTATATTATTAATTAACATTTATAATATTTTGACTGATCATAAAATAGATTTATAAGTATTAAAACAATATACAATTTCACGTAATTATTTATAATCATTAAAATAACTCTTATTTATACCCCTCCGCTCGTTTGCGAGTGATTTTAGCTCTTAAAAACAAGGATAAGAAAGTTAAAGAATATACGTATTAAAGAACGACAAAAACAAACATACGCGGATAAATTTATTCAATGCAAGATGTGATTTATTCAATGTAAATCAGTATTAAAAAGTAGTGACAGTAAAATATTATTACCGTTGAAATTAAACGTAAATATCAAATGGAATTGTGGAATAAAAGTAGAGAGGGACATTTAATTAGGATATTGAATAAACGATAAATGAGTTAATTTGTATAATAAATATTCAAAGCATTAATTTTGTGGAGAAACATTTAACTAAATGTTATTAAATATTTGTATAGAACCACCTACTGACTTTTATATGTCTACCAGTTTCGAGAAGTACCTGTCTCTTCGTCAGGACACTAATTAAACCAACATGCAGAACGCACTATACACCTTCACCATAGTTGTTGCACAAAAATATAAAACCAACACGACATGCATTTAAATAAGCAACCCTTACTTGCACTGATTGGGTTATTAGAATATTTCATGATATGGGTGAAACAACTATGGTGAAGGTGTATATGAGGTTTGCATGTTGGTTTAATTAGTGTCCTGACGAGAAGACGGGTACGTCTTGAAACCGGTAGCCATAGAAAGTCGGTATGTGGTTATATACAAATATTAAATAACATTTGTAGTTAACTTTTGACAAATTTTATTCATGAAATCTTCGGTTTAATTGCTGGTGAGGCCAGGCCGACAGGCAAAAAGCTTTTTTTTTACAAAATATTTCACAAGTGTTGGCTATACTAATAATGATTTGTGTACCAAATGAGTTCATTGCAATTGAAGCAAACTTACTTGAAGTAAACTCATTATTTGTATTACGTTTCTGTAATAAGCAGGATTTAAAAACCGATTTTCTGGTTTTGTGTGCACAAAACATCCATCAATCAAAACAGTTAAGTTTAAAAAATAGGCAAAAAGCTCATAGAGTTAAAACATTTAATACAAAAATTTGATCATTTTATCAGTTGGTTCACTTTACCTGCAAAGGTCTAAAATTATCACGATATGTTCAAATTAAATACTTTTTTGGGCGACATGTATCTAACAAGCGCTTTGGTCCTCGAGAGGGAAGCTCATAAATCTATAAACCCCACTATATTTAACAAACGCGCTCTTGTGGCAGTACAAGTAAACAATCGTCATGTTTTGTTTCACTGACACAAGCAGTGTCCGGCTTTAGACGCCGTCCGGCGCGTGAGTAACTCCCCTTCAACATTATAATCAGCATAAACGTAATGCCAATTATTATTTTATTTTTTTTGTTTTTTATTTATTTACAATTTAAAAAAACCCGTTAGGGTTACATTAGAAATTTTATATTGTCTAGTCATTTTATGTCTCGTCTAGTCTAGTTAGTTCAGTCATCATGTACTTTTTCAGATTGATTTTAAATTTGTCTCCATTAAAAGTTTTCAAGTAGTAAGGTAGGTCGTTGTAGTGTTTAAGTCCATTATGTAGTATTTTTGACTGTCCTGTGTTTGTCTTTGCTTTTTCAATATGATAGTGTTTTTGTTGTCTGGTGTTATATTTGTGTATGTCAGCATTTTTGACTAATATTATGTCGTCGTCTTGTATGTTTCCCAGTGTTATTTTGTGCACAATTTTTAAGGTGTCAATTTTAGTCAAGTAGTTTATGTCAAACTGGTGTGTTTTTTTGTACAGTTCAGTCGTAGAGGTCAGGTGGGGTAGGTTGTATGTTAGTTTAAGAATTTTATTTTGTTGTCTTTGTATTCTTGTTATGTTTGTCTTGTTACCAGTTCTCCAGAAGGCGATCATGTAACTCAATTTACTTTTGACATAGGCTTCGTACATCATAATTTTTTCCTTTCTTGATATAAAATCTTTAATTTTGTAGAAGAGGCTATGTAGTGATGCTATTACTTTAGTGAGTCCGTCTATGTGTTTTGTCCATTTTAATTGTCTGTCCATTGTGAGTCCTAGGTTAATCACATGTTCTAGTTCTTTAAGAGTATTTAATATAATACCCTATTCTATTCATCGGTCACCGTAAGACTAATAAATATGGTTTCTGGGCACCTCTACCTAGAATAAACCAAATTTTTAACTGAAATCAAAATCAAAATAATATTTGTTGTAAATGAAATAACTGTTCTCATAATTTCAAATTCAATAAATTCTTGCACCTTTAATGTCACTCAATTTCATATTTGTTTTTTCTTGTAATTTTTTTGATCTAGTTTTAAGTAACTGTATAATACAATCCATATAATCTCTCATCAACTTCAGGGTGCCTGAAATAATGACTAAACAGGTGCCACCGTTTTGTAGCAACAATTCACGGACAGTATATACTTGTAATGCCGTATTAAATAGACTTCATGAACTCGGCAATAGTTGTTCCCACGTATCTGATATATTTAGTGTAGGGCATTTTTCCTATAGAACAAACCTTTTGAATTTTTTCAAAGATGGTGAATGGTAATTATATTTATTTATTCATTCATTTCATAATATATATATATACAGTTTTTTGTTCACTTTGCCTAGCTGTGTGAAACAGTACTTATGATTTTCTCGTTGTTTTACTGTAAAATGTTTTATTATTTAAACTTTCTGCTGAATATGCTGTATAATTATTAGGTTACTTTTTAAAATATAAATCTTGTAAATTTTTTGGTTTAATTTTTTTTTTTATATAAATCTTGCGTATAAGGTAATTAATGTTTTAAAAAACAAAAAAAAAATACTAAGCCAAATATGTTAATATTATAAATGTTTGTTTAAGGCAGATTTGCCGTTTGTGTTTATAAAATATAAAATAAAATAAAAATATATATGAAAAACAATGTTCGTTTGTGTGTCATCGATGAACTGAATAACTACTGGACCGATTTACGTGCGATTTTCAGCGAAATGTAGATTTGGCAACGACCGTGTCTATAGCTTGAAATCTTCAATTTATTAAGTTGAAAACAGTAAGGAGCATAAATTATTTTATTATCCATTACCGTGGTTGCATTCGACGAGAATGCATGTAATAAAAAAATGTAAAGCTGTTATTTTTTAGTACATGAAAAAAGTTTGTTATTAAATTTTTACAAACAATATTTGTTTTTCATGGATTGCAATCATATTATTTACATAAGTTTCTAATGATTTTTACCCATTTATTAATTTTTACTGGATTTTTGGTAAAACTAAAATAATATTAACCTACATTCGATTCATTTTTGAATATCGCATTCCTTAATTAAGTGTACCTTTGTTGGCAAGAAGAACAGAGTTCGACTTTTGTTAAAGAATCCTATATTTGAAAATGAATTATTTCATGTTTTAGAATTCAAACATAAACACGTACTAAGGTACCTACTTAAATTCAATATTTGAATGTTAACTTTTTTTAGAAAAGAAAATTAATTATAAACAAGTAAACCTAGTTTCCTACTTATCAATGAAAAGTTACATGGTCTTTTTTCGTTACAAGGAAACGTCGATTATGTTAAAGTTAGGCTTAAAAAGTCCGAAATGCAGTTGTCTTTTTTGCATAGCATCGGGGAGGCATCTTCAAGGCAGTTACATGAAAATAATGTTCAATCACCTATTTATCAAAATACCCTGTCACCGCATACAAAAAAATAATACCAACAAAATAACATAATAATATAAATTTACATCATGTGACATTAATTCATAATTACTTTATTAAATTTGGTATAATTAACCTAAAATGAATATGCAGTGTAAAAAAATAAAAATGTTTTAGCTGATCATTTTGTTTTTTAAACAAAAGAGAAATTTGAATTTAAACCATTGCAAAACTCATAAAAAAGACAAAAATCATAAAATAAAAGTAGTTTTTATTTTCATTTTCTCTGAAATCCAAAAAAAACTCTCTAAATTAAACAAAACCAGACTAAAAAAATCCTCCCTTATTAACGGTTTTATATAATTATACCTAAATATTTGGTATGATGGAAATTTCCATCGCGTCGCATTGAAGGGTAAAGGACTAATTAACTAAAACCATCTAAAAAACGATAATTACTAGTTAATAAACCTGTGGCTTGGAGTTATAATGGTAATATTACAGGAGAGTAATTATTCAGCCAATTTGTGGCGTTATAATAAGCTATTTGGGGTCTTTGATCAATACAAAATGGTAGAAAGAAAAATGTGAAAACTGATATTGGCCCTTATCGACTGAAATTGCAGAAAAAAATAATAGAGAATCGTTATTTAAAATATTTCAGCTTAATGGTTTAAACTAAATTTTTGAATAAATTAATTGGTATTGCTGCAAAAATGGTTTATTTAACATTTGATCTGTATATTTATTTTAAGTTATTTATCTTCCGCTTAATTTTAAATTTTAAATTTTGACTTTTAATTTTAACATTAAATTTTTACTTTTTAATTTTATCTCTTAATTTTACCTTTAAATTTTAACTTTTAATTCAAAATGTTAATTTTAACTTTTACTTTTGATTGTAATTTTAACTTTTAATTTCAACTCTTAATTTATACTTATACATATGTACATCAACTTCCTGCATCTAATTAATTATTGTTGGTTGTGAATTTTTACTTAGTAATATAAATGTTCATGGAAACAGAGAGAGAGAGAGAGGAAAGTAAAGTTGGAGCAATACAATGTCTTCTTCTTTTTATGTACTTTTTATTTAATATTTAAATTTTTCCTTTTTTAGAATTTAATTAATTTTCCCTCACCTCCTGTATTCTATATAAATTAATGTGAAATCTGTTATTGGTCTTACTTTTTTTAATTGTTCTTTTGTACCTTGTATTTATATAAAGAATATATGATTCCCTTAATAAATTAATAAATATTTGTACACATAGTACCTACTAAATGTATTTTATTAGTCAAACAGAATTAATTCTGTCATTGTTATCATATAATGTAATATAATTAGCCCTTGGTTTTCCCAGCAAATATTGAAGTCCTGTGTGAATTTCCATGGTTTTTATGGTCAAATAAATGGTGCCTATATTAGAACAATCGATTCTTACATTGCTGACTTTATTATTGCAACATGTCATTTTTAAAATATCATTTTGTTTACCTAAACTGTTTTGGTGCACGTTCGCGCTTTACAATTCCCTGTCCAAATTCTGTAATAACAATTTATAGGTCCATCTATTTCAATATTGAATGATGGACACAAAAGGTCATTTTATCCATTTATTTTCTATAATGCAATTTTTTCCCAAATAATAAAATGATAGGTACATATAAAGAAGCTTGTTTCCAGGCGAATAAGGAATACAGTTCTGCATTTGAAATACAACTCGGAACTTTGGACGAATTAGAAAACTCCGCCTCGTAGTGTAGTGATTTGCGTGTTCGCCAATCATGCTTGGGTCCCGGTTCGAAATTGGAAAAAAATAGTGTTTTACACTGAAGTATATTTTTGCACCGGACTTGCATTAGAATGGCATTTGTAGCTTAAGATTGATCAACTTATTTTAATGTAATATATTATGATAAATAAACGATATATTTGGTAAACCAATGCAGTACGCTTTGAACCAGGTGCGGATAGGAACATGATGAAATATATTCATAAAATAATTTATAGTAAATGTTTACAGTTTTAGGACCTAATGGAGAACTATCAGTTTTTTAAAATTATTTAAAATTAATAAGGGTTTATAAAATACTGTCGAGCATAAAAAACAAATTGTTTTTATAAAGTAGCATAAAAAACTAATGGTACTGATAAAGTAGCATAAAAAACGTTTTTTTATTATTTTGAACTTTGTTTGTGACCGTTTAAACTTAAATAGAACGCAATCACCAATCTTGTCACAATTATCGAATTATTAAAAGATCGAAATATTTAAAATTTATTTGAAAACATATGTTATTGAGAAATTTTGATGAAAAAATTGTAATGTTATTAAAAGTTTATATTAGTTCTTAAGGTGTTATGAACTAATTGAAAGCACAAATAAATAAAAATTTAGGACGCCAAACAAGTAACGTGTCATTTTTGAAGAATTTTATCAAGAAACTTGTGCATAAAAAATCATTTCTCCACAATATCCATTTTTATTTTAAAAATACAATTGAATTTTCTAAAACCATTTTGTATGTTTTTATCGGTTTTCGTAGTATGAGATATTTAACGGTTTTCTGTTTTTTTTACAAGGTCTTTACTTTAATTACTTCTATAGTGCATACAGTGGTTAGCCAATGCAAGGCCTCTCGTACGTTATGGACTATTAAACTGCGTATGACTGCACTCCGTGCCCATATAATGTACAGAGGACTCGACCACTGAACACCGCGAAGCGTGAATTAGTTTCCCGCAGTCGAGAGGGTACTGGACTCGGCAGAGCAAAGGATAAACACGAATTCTATTTCGTTGCTCTTCCGATTTGAGAACTCACAAAGACAAGAGATTGAACAAACATTTTAAATGTTACTTTTTCAAATGTTTTTACAAAATTCGGACGCAATCCAGAATTCAATTCTGCATGTGAAATAAAACGTGATTCCTGGACGGGAGATGAGTGGACATTAGTTCGCCTCGTGAAATGATAAATGAAACTCTGAAATCGGAATAAAAACGAAAAAAGAGAGCTTTAAGCAACAGTCATCATCAACATCATTCCATTTCCGCTCTGAATGGTGCATAGCGCACTGAATCGGTACACAGATTGCAGCGTATCTTGATCATTTTTATTACATGGAGGTAAAATGATCAGTCTTATGCTTCAGTTATCAGTCCAGGGACTATGAAATATTTTAGTGTGAAAGTTAGGATAAACGAATGATGATCTGTCTTGTTTTAACCACGATTTCCAAGTAAATGTTTTTTGATTTTTTTTGTAAAATTGTGTAATTTTTGCGATCAAACGTATGATAAACATATTTGAAAAGGGATATGTAAGTTTTAGCATTTACAGAGCAATAATGAATTGTCACTGTTTTCGTCAAGTGGCCAATTTATTCATTGTGTAAAATTCACTATTTTGCTCATGTTTGACCATCCATATTTAAAAAATATTACTTCTGTTAAAAATATACGACTTGTTAACTTTGATTAAGTGGATTAAACAAATAGTTTTTTTGTGTTTTATTGAAAACAATACATTCAACGGATTTTAAGTAATAATGAAAATAATAATTACAATATTAATAATAAAAGGGGAGAGGATAGGAAACAGAATGTTGGCTGGGAAAATAGGAGAAGAATAAAGTAGTCTAATCTTTGTCTACAAAGACTTGAATTCAGTTACAACCTTGGTGATTTATCGATGTTTTTCAGTGGCGTTCAAAATTTTTCATTTATCCGAAACTGACAAAGAATTTTAGTGTTTTATTTTGCCGGCAACAAGTAATTTAATATTTCATGTAAATAAGAAAATATAAAAGAATTTGAGATGAATAAGTCACTCGGATACCAAAATAATATTAAAATTCCACACAAGTCATGGTAAAAGTAGTCTTCAAAGGTGTACTCAATAAAATAATCTCCCCAATGAACTAAGAACTATTAAAAATAAAATATCAACAAATAAATTTAAAGTAAATCTAAAGAAACTTTTTGAACACGTGTAAAAACTGCATTAAATGTTTATTATGTTTTTTTCTTTATATATTAATTATTAATTTTTATATATTAATTTTAATATTAATTAATTTTAAATATACATTATTTTTTCTCATACACTCGTATATTCAAAAGTATATAAACTCTTATAAATAAACAACTACAACAGTGTAAGTCACTCTCCAAGCACAAGAGTTAGTCTCTTTTTTTGGAGAGTTACAGTGATTACATTTACTAGATGTATAAAAGTAAATCTGTGTAGAATTTTAGAAAAACATGTACCTTTTATGAAATTTATTAATCAAAAAATAAAATAAATAAATACATATTATAATGCAAAAAGAAATCTTTAATTACGAATGACTTAATTTGGCTTAAAAGAATATTGTAACTTAGTAATGGAACCAAAGTAGATACTATCTGATATTGTCATATGTATATTATGTAGGGCCGCAGATCTCTGCAGGGTGACGCATGACGTAGCTAATGCATTAAATAAAGTATCCGATTGGAGTGTTCGAAACAAATCAAGTTTTGCTCCTGGAAAAAAAAAACTATTAAAAGGCAATTTTGTGTCTCCTCCGTCTATCAAATTTCTGGATACTTCTATTCGAGCTTCAAATTCGGTTTCGAACCTTGGTGTAATTCTTGAAAGAAATTTGTCTTATACTTCCCATGCTAGGAAAGCTTTGAATTTGGGAAAGATGGCTTTCCACAAAGTTGCACGCTTGGCCAGATCCAGCTGAGGACTGTGTCTTAAGAATTGCGTGTTTTGCAGCTGGCTGTTAAGCATAACGTGTGAGTGGTAATATTTTTAGCGAATTATTTTAAGCGGATAAAGACAACCTTTTCTGGCTTTTAGTAGAGCATATAAAACATGCATGACGGATGCACTTTTGTTTTTAACGGGCTTGTTACCTTTGGATCTGGAGATCTAGTAATGATCCGCAAATTTCCAATTAAAAAAAAAATGATCTTCCGTAATTGGTGGCGTCCGTCTACTCCCAACTGAAGGAATGTTTTTAAATGCTCGTCATGATGCTTGGTAATTGCAATTGGAATCTTCCCCTTTAGGGAAAGTAACCATTCTTTTTTTTACTTTTAATCTGTCAGTGATTAACATCTTCTTGTGTTATCTCCGATCACTGGATTACGCAGTTTTTATCAAGTCATGGTAAATTTAATAGATTTTTTGTTGTTTTTAATATTGTTCATTTCCCTTCATACTACTGTGGATATCCTAATCAATCTTCTGAACACATCATGTAATTTTGTTCCTTTTTCTCTCTCTATGATTATCGAATGAAGTTTCTTGCAACTATTCGTGGCCTTGTTATAGGTCTTGTGTTGATATACAGATCTAATGGCTTCCAAACAAATTTTCATGGCTACCAGATTACAGAGAGCTCCTTCGGGCAGCTTTTCTCGCCAAGTAGAGTTATGTGTAAAGATGCGGTGTGCGGTATGTAGTAAGCGAGCTGTTTGTTCTATTTTTAAACGATTAACTGAACGGTGTGCATAAAACGGTTTATAAACCCAGACTGAGAGGAAGACAGCAAAAGAAGTTAGACGCGTTTAAATGTGCTGTGAGCGCATAATGGTCAACCCGTAAGACAAATCTTTAAATTCTTCAGGAATTAGAGATTGAGCAGCGTTTTTTCCACCTGAGTAACTGCGTGACCCTGGGTACTTTGCTTACATAACAAAACAAACAGAAATAATAGAGAAACGTGGAAAAAAGCATAAAAACTCGTAGGGACAGATCAAAGATCGAAAGATCTCAAACAAATTTGGGGACAACTGCGCCTGGCGTATTTCTTCAAAAAACTTCACACGTGCTGAAGATAAAGGCAGATGAAGGTCAATTTCGACGATGTGCTCGCATCCTACCACTGTGACCGCAATTACTCTTTAAAGACAACAACGATTAAAAATAAGAAAAACTTAACGGATACAATTAAAAACCCGATATAAAGGGGGTATATGCAGGTACCGCGCGTTTTAACCGCACAGTTTGATTCTCGTGAAATTTGTTGCCCTTCTGACATGGCGGTTATGGCGCGGTTCTCACAGAGTGGAACAAACTACTATATAATGCAGTTACCGTTGTACAAAGATAAAAAAACGAAGAAGCAGCATGTTTGTGGTTGCATCGGAAAAAAGGGACTGGTATAGAAAGATTGGCTCTCTAACGGGTTACTTGTGACTTTATTTCCCAACAAAAGAAATATATTAAAAAAAATAATTAATTATTTATTTTAGAATGTGACAAAATTATACGATAAATTTCGTTTTCTGAAATCCACAAGACCGTCGTTATATGGGTTTTATCCGCGAAGAAACTGAACGCGGTTCCCGCCGTGACTGAAAGAGCACTGGCCAAGCTATAGAAGTAATCTTTCTGTGCGGCTACCGCTCTGTTGATTGCACCGCGCGATCTAGCACGCACGAATGTATAGACGCCACTGTAAAATAATAGCACCCGCGATGTTCAAACCACTAGGTTGGAACCGAGCAACAACCGCTGCATCTGAACGGACGCTAATATAACGGCATCAGCGGTGAACTCTGGCTTTATGATCTCTACTTAGAATACATTTAGTTTGTACGGTCCTTTGAAAAAAAAGTATATTTACTTATTTCTCTGGTACGCACTGTGGATAGGTATGAAAAAAATACAAATAAATATTCGATGAAAATATGTTTATACATATATTTTTTAAATAAATATGTAAGTATAGTGTAACATTCAGTCAAAATTTTACTAAAGCAATAATATTTTTTCGGTTCACCAAAGTCATGTAAAAATGTTTCGGTATTTGACCGCCGTCCTTGAGCTATCAAACGCTTCGTTTAAAGCACTGGGTTCATTATTTTCCGTTGTCGGGACAAGGGTTTATTTCAAAAGAGTGACCACACGTGGACGAGTGCCCTTTAGTTTGTACAATAAATTGGAGGCCTATTTATAACACCAATTTTATGTCTGTGTCACAATCTCAGTATTGAAATTGGCTAAAAGACGTCGTACCTAGTTTATTATAATAACGTGACAAATATATATTTATATTTGTTAACGTATGACTAGATATATTTGTAAACCTATGGCTTTTTCCTGCGTCCAAAATTTTCTATTAAAAAATATCGTATAAAATTAATCAGCATATTGCTTTTTTCTTGTAAAAGAAAAAAAAGATCTTGCGTTTTTACTGTTTACACAAATATTTAAATTTTCAGACCATTTCCTAAAAGTCGTAAATAACTTGTGCTAGAAAATTGGAAATCGAGTTGTAGAGTTGGACATACCTACAGAAGATAGTTTGTTTGATGGCTTTAAAAATTAATTGTTTTAAATTAACTTGAAATTTAGAGTTTGAGTCATATTGATAGGCGTTGCAATAATAATTTTTTATCGCAATGCTGATTAAAAAAGAAATCGAGTAAAAACTTACGGCAAAAACAACAGTTGAAATATGTAAATATGAAATGATGCGGATATTAATTTTACGCTTGATCAGTCAAAGAATTATGATTTCGTTGCAAGTATTTTTTGTGCACTGCAGTGGATAGCAGTATTAAAATGCAACTAGGCATACTGCAAGATTAATCAGGCTGTACGAAACTAAGCAGAATCTTCAAACAAATTTCCATCCAACACTTTAAGTACAATCTTCTTGTTCCGGTCTCATTATTTCAGAGAACTGATGCAGAAGTAAGAGAAAACTTGGCAAACGATAACGGCTTATGAAAAACGAATGAAAAGTCCTCAACATAGACAAGAAGAGATACGTCAATCCGAAAAAAACTACCGACGGAACTAATGGAAAAGCTATTCGTACATTTTATTTTTCTATTTCCCCGCCTCGACTCGCTTAATGCAAAGTACATAATACCCACATAGAATAGACTTACAAACTATGTACTCAAGATTTCCTGAAAACATTACGGCAACATTAAAAATGCAATTGTACATAAATATCCAATCATGAAGAATAACTTCAGTTGGGTTTATTTCAGAAATACAGCTTTGTAACTCCCGGGAATGCAGTGTAATTATATACATTTAAAAAAATAATCCGCCAACTTTCAATTTTTGAGGCTTGTCAGCAGGTGTGAGAAAGAAGATAGGGAAGGAATTTATGAAAAATACACCACAACACCTAGACCAATTGAAAACAAACTTTCTTATTACATATTAGCAGGAATCAAACACGTGATGTCAGTTTCACAGTTGGCCACAACGGCGCCAGTCATTATGAGTAAGAGTATTTATTAATTTGTGTTTTTTTTCAATTAAAAAAAAAAACAATACACGTATTCCCCATTTATTACAATTTATTCCATTTATTACTTATTTGTAATATTCATTTACGACAGAACACACACTTTTTATAAACACAAAAAGATTATAACAAGCAAAATAAAGATCAAAATACAGATACACTAATATGTTAATTATCAACACTTTCATATTTATTTATTCATATTATTACATATTTATTTATCTTAAATGAAGGGCAAATATTAAACAACACTGTTTTCAAAAACAAACAAACTTCGATTGAAACATTTCCCGACAAGGTTGACTTGAAATATTTACATAAAAAGGTTCTTTACATCAGAATTTTTTTGTAGTCCCTGGACTGGTACCCGAAGCGAAAGACTGATCATCTAACCTTTAAAACAAAATGATCAAGATACGCTTCATTTGGTGCATAGTCCATTAGGTGCGGAAAGGGAATGATAATGATGCACTTGACGGGCATAAGGCGCGTATGGGTTCCCTCGCGTACTAAATAATTTGATACATGTAAATAAGATGCTAAGTATATCTAAATAAAACAATAAACCGCTCTAAAAAACAATATTGTAGAGAAAAACACCGTAGAAGTTTGTCAGCTTTGCGACCAACCATTACACAGCGAAACGGACCCTTCAAATATGATAAATATGTATTTTTTTAACGATCTCGCAATTTTCGTTCCCGATACAAAGTATTTCCTTCCTCCGAAACGTAATATTTTATGTTATTTTAAAACTTTCATATTCTGAATTTGGCCGGCTTATTGCTACATTTTTCGATTTCGGTCTTTTTAATATTCTCAAAAAAGGGTTATAGTCCCGGCAAATCTGGCAACATTTTACCAAGCACTTTAATTCTAATTTCCTACTGTTTGAGCTAACATAAAATACCCCAGTATATTATTATCTAACGACTTCTATAATTATCTATAAGGCATTAGCGGAGTTCAATCAAACATTATTACTCTTCTATAGGATTGGAGGCGCGCCATAATAATCCTGATAAACTTAATGATACTGCATAATATGAAGAGATTCTCTTACGTACGGCGGTTCTAGGCTTTTACCATAATTATTTGTTACTGGTTTCAACCTTCCCCTATGAAAAGTACATTTTCGTATTAAATTGGCTTGGATAAAAAAGCAAAATGATTATTTCGTCTGCATTTGATGTATTAGTATTTTTATACACAACATGGCTGAAATAGGTATTTATTTTTGTAAATACTGTTGCTGAAAATTGAGATGGATAGACATGGGAAAATAAATGAAGATCATTTGACTGATAGAAAATTTGTAGTAAGTCTAACTTTACAGGATTAAAAGTCCGAGGTTCGGTTCTCTCTCTATTACATTACAGCTTTACGTAACAAAAATACTGGCTTTATGATGGTACGAGTAACTAGCGTTTCTTAAATTATCAAATGTCACGTGAATCATAAAAAAGTGAAATCCAGCACTCTTTGCATAGACCTGAACTAAATAAAAATATTGATAATCATACAAACAAAAAAAAGAATTAAAATATTTAAAACTCTTAAAAACGAGTTTCAATACAATCTCATTTACGCAAATAAAAGTTTCGGCGCTATTCCTCATCATCATCATTCCCTTTCCGCAACTAATGGTGCATAGGGCACTGCATTGGTATACCAACCGCAGCGTATCTTGATCATTTTTGTTACATGAATGTAAGCTA